>NW_027444129.1:0-28789 GCF_048569485.1 Anomaloglossus baeobatrachus
AGCATGGAGACGATTATCTCAGGATGGCAATATAAACAAACGAAACTTTTAGTAGATTTCTACTTATTTTATTAAATATGATCTCCACCAAACAGGACAAGCTTGCATCTGTTATAGTTTTGGAGAAAAATGTGTTCATTTCATGTATGCGCGAAATGCCTTAAAAATGGCTTTAAAATGGATTTGGAGCATGGAGACGATTATCTCGGGATTGCAAGATAACCAAACAAAACTTTTAGTGGATTTCTACTTATTTTATTAAATATCATCTCCACCAAACAGGACAAGCTTGCATCTGTTATAGTTTTGGAGAAAAATGTGTTCATTTCATGTATGCGCGAAATGCCTTAAAAATGGCTTTAAAATGGATTTGGAGCATGGAGACGATTATCTCGGGATTGCAAGATAACCAAACAAAACTTTTAGTGGATTTCTACTTATTTTATTAAATATCATCTCCACCAAACAGGACAAGCTTGCATCTGTTATAGTTTTGGAGAAAAATGTGTTCATTTCATGTATGCGCGAAATGCCTTAAAAATGGCTTTAAAATGGATTTGGAGCATGGAGACGATTATCTCGGGATTGCAAGATAACCAAACAAAACTTTTAGTGGATTTCTACTTATTTTATTAAATATCATCTCCACCAAACAGGACAAGCTTGCATCTGTTATAGTTTTGGAGAAAAATGTGTTCATTTCATGTATGCGCGAAATGCCTTAAAAATGGCTTTAAAATGGATTTGGAGCATGGAGACGATTATCTCGGGATTGCAAGATAACCAAACAAAACTTTTAGTGGATTTCTACTTATTTTATTAAATATCATCTCCACCAAACAGGACAAGCTTGCATCTGTTATAGTTTTGGAGAAAAATGTGTTCATTTCATGTATGCGCGAAATGCCTTAAAAATGGCTTTAAAATGGATTTGGAGCATGGAGACGATTATCTCGGGATTGCAATATAACCAAACAAAACTTTTAGTGGATTTCTACTTATTTTATTAAATATCATCTCCACCAAACAGGACAAGCTTGCATCTGTTATAGTTTTGGAGAAAAATGTGTTCATTTCATGTATGCGCGAAATGCCTTAAAAATGGCTTTAAAATGGATTTGGAGCATGAAGACGATTATCTCGGGATTGCAAGATAACCAAACAAAACTTTTAGTGGATCTCTACTTATTTTATTAAATATCATCTCCACCAAACAGGACAAGCTTGCATCTGTTATAGTTTTGGAGAAAAATGTGTTCATTTCATGTATGCGCGAAATGCCTTAAAAATGGCTTTAAAATGGATTTGGAGCATGGAGACGATTATCTCGGGATTGCAAGATAACCAAACAAAACTTTTAGTGGATTTCTACTTATTTTATTAAATATCATCTCCACCAAACAGGACAAGCTTGCATGTGTTATAGTTTTGGAGAAAAATGTGTTCATTTCATGTATGCGCAAAATGCCTTTGAAATGGCTTTAAAATGGATTTGGAGCATGGAGACGATTATCTCGGGATTGCAAGATAACCAAACAAAACTTTTAGTGGATTTCTACTTATTTTATTAAATATCATCTCCACCAAACAGGACAAGCTTGCATCTGTTATAGTTTTGGAGAAAAATGTGTTCATTTCATGTATGCGCGAAATGCCTTAAAAATGGCTTTAAAATGGATTTGGAGCATGGAGACGATTATCTCGGGATTGCAAGATAACCAAACAAAACTTTTAGTGGTTTTCTACTTATTTTATTAAATATCATCTCCACCAAACAGGACAAGCTTGCATGTGTTATAGTTTTGGAGAAAAATGTGTTCATTTCATGTATGCGCAAAATGCCTTTGAAATGGCTTTAAAATGGATTTGGAGCATGGAGACGATTATCTCAGGATGGCAATATAAACAAACGAAACTTTTAGTAGATTTCTACTTATTTTATTAAATATGATCTCCACCAAACAGGACAAGCTTGCATCTGTTATAGTTTTGGAGAAAAATGTGTTCATTTCATGTATGCGCGAAATGCCTTAAAAATGGCTTTAAAATGGATTTGGAGCATGGAGACGATTATCTCGGGATTGCAAGATAACCAAACAAAACTTTTAGTGGATTTCTACTTATTTTATTAAATATCATCTCCACCAAACAGGACAAGCTTGCATCTGTTATAGTTTTGGAGAAAAATGTGTTCATTTCATGTATGCGCGAAATGCCTTAAAAATGGCTTTAAAATGGATTTGGAGCATGGAGACGATTATCTCGGGATTGCAAGATAACCAAACAAAACTTTTAGTGGATTTCTACTTATTTTATTAAATATCATCTCCACCAAACAGGACAAGCTTGCATCTGTTATAGTTTTGGAGAAAAATGTGTTCATTTCATGTATGCGCGAAATGCCTTAAAAATGGCTTTAAAATGGATTTGGAGCATGGAGACGATTATCTCGGGATTGCAAGATAACCAAACAAAACTTTTAGTGGATTTCTACTTATTTTATTAAATATCATCTCCACCAAACAGGACAAGCTTGCATCTGTTATAGTTTTGGAGAAAAATGTGTTCATTTCATGTATGCGCGAAATGCCTTAAAAATGGCTTTAAAATGGATTTGGAGCATGGAGACGATTATCTCGGGATTGCAAGATAACCAAACAAAACTTTTAGTGGATTTCTACTTATTTTATTAAATATCATCTCCACCAAACAGGACAAGCTTGCATCTGTTATAGTTTTGGAGAAAAATGTGTTCATTTCATGTATGCGCGAAATGCCTTAAAAATGGCTTTAAAATGGATTTGGAGCATGGAGACGATTATCTCGGGATTGCAATATAACCAAACAAAACTTTTAGTGGATTTCTACTTATTTTATTAAATATCATCTCCACCAAACAGGACAAGCTTGCATCTGTTATAGTTTTGGAGAAAAATGTGTTCATTTCATGTATGCGCGAAATGCCTTAAAAATGGCTTTAAAATGGATTTGGAGCATGGAGACGATTATCTCGGGATTGCAAGATAACCAAACAAAACTTTTAGTGGATTTCTACTTATTTTATTAAATATCATCTCCACCAAACAGGACAAGCTTGCATCTGTTATAGTTTTGGAGAAAAATGTGTTCATTTCATGTATGCGCGAAATGCCTTAAAAATGGCTTTAAAATGGATTTGGAGCATGGAGACGATTATCTCGGGATTGCAAGATAACCAAACAAAACTTTTAGTGGATTTCTACTTATTTTATTAAATATCATCTCCACCAAACAGGACAAGCTTGCATGTGTTATAGTTTTGGAGAAAAATGTGTTCATTTCATGTATGCGCAAAATGCCTTTGAAATGGCTTTAAAATGGATTTGGAGCATGGAGACGATTATCTCGGGATTGCAAGATAACCAAACAAAACTTTTAGTGGATTTCTACTTATTTTATTAAATATCATCTCCACCAAACAGGACAAGCTTGCATCTGTTATAGTTTTGGAGAAAAATGTGTTCATTTCATGTATGCGCGAAATGCCTTAAAAATGGCTTTAAAATGGATTTGGAGCATGGAGACGATTATCTCGGGATTGCAAGATAACCAAACAAAACTTTTAGTGGATTTCTACTTATTTTATTAAATATCATCTCCACCAAACAGGACAAGCTTGCATCTGTTATAGTTTTGGAGAAAAATGTGTTCATTTCATGTATGCGCGAAATGCCTTAAAAATGGCTTTAAAATGGATTTGGAGCATGGAGACGATTATCTCGGGATTGCAAGATAACCAAACAAAACTTTTAGTGGATTTCTACTTATTTTATTAAATATCATCTCCACCAAACAGGACAAGCTTGCATCTGTTATAGTTTTAGAGAAAAATGTGTTCATTTCATGTATGCGCGAAATGCCTTAAAAATGGCTTTAAAATGGATTTGGAGCATGGAGACGATTATCTCGGGATTGCAAGATAACCAAACAAAACTTTTAGTGGATTTCTACTTATTTTATTAAATATCATCTCCACCAAACAGGACAAGCTTGCATGTGTTATAGTTTTGGAGAAAAATGTGTTCATTTCATGTATGCGCAAAATGCCTTTGAAATGGCTTTAAAATGGATTTGGAGCATGGAGACGATTATCTCAGGATGGCAATATAAACAAACGAAACTTTTAGTAGATTTCTACTTATTTTATTAAATATTATCTCCACCAAACAGGACAAGCTTGCATCTGTTATAGTTTTGGAGAAAAATGTGTTCATTTCATGTATGCGCGAAATGCCTTAAAAATGGCTTTAAAATGGATTTGGAGCATGGAGACGATTATCTCGGGATTGCAATATAACCAAACAAAACTTTTAGTGGATTTCTACTTATTTTATTAAATATCATCTCCACCAAACAGGACAAGCTTGCATCTGTTATAGTTTTGGAGAAAAATGTGTTCATTTCATGTATGCGCGAAATGCCTTAAAAATGGCTTTAAAATGGATTTGGAGCATGGAGACGATTATCTCGGGATTGCAAGATAACCAAACAAAACTTTTAGTGGATTTCTACTTATTTTATTAAATATCATCTCCACCAAACAGGACAAGCTTGCATCTGTTATAGTTTTGGAGAAAAATGTGTTCATTTCATGTATGCGCGAAATGCCTTAAAAATGGCTTTAAAATGGATTTGGAGCATGGAGACGATTATCTCGGGATTGCAAGATAACCAAACAAAACTTTTAGTGGATTTCTACTTATTTTATTAAATATCATCTCCACCAAACAGGACAAGCTTGCATCTGTTATAGTTTTGGAGAAAAATGTGTTCATTTCATGTATGCGCGAAATGCCTTAAAAATGGCTTTAAAATGGATTTGGAGCATGGAGACGATTATCTCGGGATTGCAAGATAACCAAACAAAACTTTTAGTGGATTTCTATTTATTTTATTAAATATCATCTCCACCAAACAGGACAAGCTTGCATGTGTTATAGTTTTGGAGAAAAATGTGTTCATTTCATGTATGCGCAAAATGCATTTGAAATGGCTTTAAAATGGATTTGGAGCATGGAGACGATTATCTCGGGATTGCAAGATAACCAAACAAAACTTTTAGTGGATTTCTACTTATTTTATTAAATATCATCTCCACCAAACAGGACAAGCTTGCATCTGTTATAGTTTTGGAGAAAAATGTGTTCATTTCATGTATGCGCGAAATGCCTTAAAAATGGCTTTAAAATGGATTTGGAGCATGGAGACGATTATCTCGGGATTGCAAGATAACCAAACAAAACTTTTAGTGGTTTTCTACTTATTTTATTAAATATCATCTCCACCAAACAGGACAAGCTTGCATGTGTTATAGTTTTGGAGAAAAATGTGTTCATTTCATGTATGCGCAAAATGCCTTTGAAATGGCTTTAAAATGGATTTGGAGCATGGAGACGATTATCTCGGGATTGCAAGATAACCAAACAAAACTTTTAGTGGATTTCTACTTATTTTATTAAATATCATCTCCACCAAACAGGACAAGCTTGCATCTGTTATAGTTTTGGAGAAAAATGTGTTCATTTCATGTATGCGCGAAATGCCTTAAAAATGGCTTTAAAATGGATTTGGAGCATGGAGACGATTATCTCGGGATTGCAAGATAACCAAACAAAACTTTTAGTGGATTTCTACTTATTTTATTAAATATCATCTCCACCAAACAGGACAAGCTTGCATCTGTTATAGTTTTGGAGAAAAATGTGTTCATTTCATGTATGCGCGAAATGCCTTAAAAATGGCTTTAAAATGGATTTGGAGCATGGAGACGATTATCTCGGGATTGCAAGATAACCAAACAAAACTTTTAGTGGATTTCTACTTATTTTATTAAATATCATCTCCACCAAACAGGACAAGCTTGCATGTGTTATAGTTTTGGAGAAAAATGTGTTAATTTCATGTATGCGCAAAATGCCTTTGAAATGGCTTTAAAATGGATTTGGAGCATGGAGACGATTATCTCGGGATTGCAAGATAACCAAACAAAACTTTTAGTGGATTTCTACTTATTTTATTAAATATCATCTCCACCAAACAGGACAAGCTTGCATCTGTTATAGTTTTGGAGAAAAATGTGTTCATTTCATGTATGCGCGAAATGCCTTAAAAATGGCTTTAAAATGGATTTGGAGCATGGAGACGATTATCTCGGGATTGCAAGATAACCAAACAAAACTTTTAGTGGATTTCTACTTATTTTATTAAATATCATCTCCACCAAACAGGACAAGCTTGCATCTGTTATAGTTTTGGAGAAAAATGTGTTCATTTCATGTATGCGCGAAATGCCTTAAAAATGGCTTTAAAATGGATTTGGAGCATGGAGACGATTATCTCGGGATTGCAAGATAACCAAACAAAACTTTTAGTGGATTTCTACTTATTTTATTAAATATCATCTCCACCAAACAGGACAAGCTTGCATCTGTTATAGTTTTGGAGAAAAATGTGTTCATTTCATGTATGCGCGAAATGCCTTAAAAATGGCTTTAAAATGGATTTGGAGCATGGAGACGATTATCTCGGGATTGCAAGATAACCAAACAAAACTTTTAGTGGATTTCTACTTATTTTATTAAATATCATCTCCACCAAACAGGACAAGCTTGCATCTGTTATAGTTTTGGAGAAAAATGTGTTCATTTCATGTATGCGCAAAATGCCTTTGAAATGGCTTTAAAATGGATTTGGAGCATGGAGACGATTATCTCGGGATTGCAAGATAACCAAACAAAACTTTTAGTGGATTTCTACTTATTTTATTAAATATCATCTCCACCAAACAGGACAAGCTTGCATCTGTTATAGTTTTGGAGAAAAATGTGTTCATTTCATGTATGCGCGAAATGCCTTAAAAATGGCTTTAAAATGGATTTGGAGCATGGAGACGATTATCTCGGGATTGCAAGATAACCAAACAAAACTTTTAGTGGATTTCTACTTATTTTATTAAATATCATCTCCACCAAACAGGACAAGCTTGCATCTGTTATAGTTTTGGAGAAAAATGTGTTCATTTCATGTATGCGCGAAATGCCTTAAAAATGGCTTTAAAATGGATTTGGAGCATGGAGACGATTATCTCGGGATTGCAAGATAACCAAACAAAACTTTTAGTGGATTTCTACTTCTTTTATTAAATATCATCTCCACCAAACAGGACAAGCTTGCATCTGTTATAGTTTTAGAGAAAAATGTGTTCATTTCATGTATGCGCGAAATGCCTTAAAAATGGCTTTAAAATGGATTTGGAGCATGGAGACGATTATCTCGGGATTGCAAGATAACCAAACAAAACTTTTAGTGGATTTCTACTTATTTTATTAAATATCATCTCCACCAAACAGGACAAGCTTGCATGTGTTATAGTTTTGGAGAAAAATGTGTTCATTTCATGTATGCGCAAAATGCCTTTGAAATGGCTTTAAAATGGATTTGGAGCATGGAGACGATTATCTCAGGATGGCAATATAAACAAACGAAACTTTTAGTAGATTTCTACTTATTTTATTAAATATTATCTCCACCAAACAGGACAAGCTTGCATCTGTTATAGTTTTGGAGAAAAATGTGTTCATTTCATGTATGCGCGAAATGCCTTAAAAATGGCTTTAAAATGGATTTGGAGCATGGAGACGATTATCTCGGGATTGCAATATAACCAAACAAAACTTTTAGTGGATTTCTACTTATTTTATTAAATATCATCTCCACCAAACAGGACAAGCTTGCATCTGTTATAGTTTTGGAGAAAAATGTGTTCATTTCATGTATGCGCGAAATGCCTTAAAAATGGCTTTAAAATGGATTTGGAGCATGGAGACGATTATCTCGGGATTGCAAGATAACCAAACAAAACTTTTAGTGGATTTCTACTTATTTTATTAAATATCATCTCCACCAAACAGGACAAGCTTGCATCTGTTATAGTTTTGGAGAAAAATGTGTTCATTTCATGTATGCGCGAAATGCCTTAAAAATGGCTTTAAAATGGATTTGGAGCATGGAGACGATTATCTCGGGATTGCAAGATAACCAAACAAAACTTTTAGTGGATTTCTACTTATTTTATTAAATATCATCTCCACCAAACAGGACAAGCTTGCATCTGTTATAGTTTTGGAGAAAAATGTGTTCATTTCATGTATGCGCGAAATGCCTTAAAAATGGCTTTAAAATGGATTTGGAGCATGGAGACGATTATCTCGGGATTGCAAGATAACCAAACAAAACTTTTAGTGGATTTCTACTTATTTTATTAAATATCATCTCCACCAAACAGGACAAGCTTGCATGTGTTATAGTTTTGGAGAAAAATGTGTTCATTTCATGTATGCGCAAAATGCATTTGAAATGGCTTTAAAATGGATTTGGAGCATGGAGACGATTATCTCGGGATTGCAAGATAACCAAACAAAACTTTTAGTGGATTTCTACTTATTTTATTAAATATCATCTCAACCAAACAGGACAAGCTTGCATCTGTTATAGTTTTGGAGAAAAATGTGTTCATTTCATGTATGCGCGAAATGCCTTAAAAATGGCTTTAAAATGGATTTGGAGCATGGAGACGATTATCTCGGGATTGCAAGATAACCAAACAAAACTTTTAGTGGTTTTCTACTTATTTTATTAAATATCATCTCCACCAAACAGGACAAGCTTGCATGTGTTATAGTTTTGGAGAAAAATGTGTTCATTTCATGTATGCGCAAAATGCCTTTGAAATGGCTTTAAAATATATTTGGAGCATGGAGACGATTATCTCGGGATTGCAAGATAACCAAACAAAACTTTTAGTGGATTTCTACTTATTTTATTAAATATCATCTCCACCAAACAGGACAAGCTTGCATCTGTTATAGTTTTGGAGAAAAATGTGTTCATTTCATGTATGCGCGAAATGCCTTAAAAATGGCTTTAAAATGGATTTGGAGCATGGAGACGATTATCTCGGGATTGCAAGATAACCAAACAAAACTTTTAGTGGATTTCTACTTATTTTATTAAATATCATCTCCACCAAACAGGACAAGCTTGCATCTGTTATAGTTTTGGAGAAAAATGTGTTCATTTCATGTATGCGCGAAATGCCTTAAAAATTGCTTTAAAATGGATTTGGAGCATGGAGACGATTATCTCGGGATTGCAAGATAACCAAACAAAACTTTTAGTGGATTTCTACTTATTTTATTAAATATCATCTCCACCAAACAGGACAAGCTTGCATGTGTTATAGTTTTGGAGAAAAATGTGTTCATTTCATGTATGCGCAAAATGCCTTTGAAATGGCTTTAAAATGGATTTGGAGCATGGAGACGATTATCTCGGGATTGCAAGATAACCAAACAAAACTTTTAGTGGATTTCTACTTATTTTATTAAATATCATCTCCACCAAACAGGACAAGCTTGCATCTGTTATAGTTTTGGAGAAAAATGTGTTCATTTCATGTATGCGCGAAATGCCTTAAAAATGGCTTTAAAATGGATTTGGAGCATGGAGACGATTATCTCGGGATTGCAAGATAACCAAACAAAACTTTTAGTGGATTTCTACTTATTTTATTAAATATCATCTCCACCAAACAGGACAAGCTTGCATATGTTATAGTTTTGGAGAAAAATGTGTTCATTTCATGTATGCGCGAAATGCCTTAAAAATGGCTTTAAAATGGATTTGGAGCATGGAGACGATTATCTCGGGATTGCAAGATAACCAAACAAAACTTTTAGTGGATTTCTACTTATTTTATTAAATATCATCTCCACCAAACAGGACAAGCTTGCATCTGTTATAGTTTTAGAGAAAAATGTGTTCATTTCATGTATGCGCGAAATGCCTTAAAAATGGCTTTAAAATGGATTTGGAGCATGGAGACGATTATCTCGGGATTGCAAGATAACCAAACAAAACTTTTAGTGGATTTCTACTTATTTTATTAAATATCATCTCCACCAAACAGGACAAGCTTGCATGTGTTATAGTTTTGGAGAAAAATGTGTTCATTTCATGTATGCGCAAAATGCCTTTGAAATGGCTTTAAAATGGATTTGGAGCATGGAGACGATTATCTCAGGATGGCAATATAAACAAACGAAACTTTTAGTAGATTTCTACTTATTTTATTAAATATTATCTCCACCAAACAGGACAAGCTTGCATCTGTTATAGTTTTGGAGAAAAATGTGTTCATTTCATGTATGCGCGAAATGCCTTAAAAATGGCTTTAAAATGGATTTGGAGCATGGAGACGATTATCTCGGGATTGCAAGATAACCAAACAAAACTTTTAGTGGATTTCTACTTATTTTATTAAATATCATCTCCACCAAACAGGACAAGCTTGCATCTGTTATAGTTTTGGAGAAAAATGTGTTCATTTCATGTATGCGCGAAATGCCTTAAAAATGGCTTTAAAATGGATTTGGAGCATGGAGACGATTATCTCGGGATTGCAAGATAACCAAACAAAACTTTTAGTGGATTTCTACTTATTTTATTAAATATCATCTCCACCAAACAGGACAAGCTTGCATCTGTTATAGTTTTGGAGAAAAATGTGTTCATTTCATGTATGCGCGAAATGCCTTAAAAATGGCTTTAAAATGGATTTGGAGCATGGAGACGATTATCTCGGGATTGCAAGATAACCAAACAAAACTTTTAGTGGATTTCTACTTATTTTATTAAATATCATCTCCACCAAACAGGACAAGCTTGCATCTGTTATAGTTTTAGAGAAAAATGTGTTCATTTCATGTATGCGCGAAATGCCTTAAAAATGGCTTTAAAATGGATTTGGAGCATGGAGACGATTATCTCGGGATTGCAAGATAACCAAACAAAACTTTTAGTGGATTTCTACTTATTTTATTAAATATCATCTCCACCAAACAGGACAAGCTTGCATGTGTTATAGTTTTGGAGAAAAATGTGTTCATTACATGTATGCGCAAAATGCCTTTGAAATGGCTTTAAAATGGATTTGGAGCATGGAGACGATTATCTCAGGATGGCAATATAAACAAACGAAACTTTTAGTAGATTTCTACTTATTTTATTAAATATTATCTCCACCAAACAGGACAAGCTTGCATCTGTTATAGTTTTGGAGAAAAATGTGTTCATTTCATGTATGCGCGAAATGCCTTAAAAATGGCTTTAAAATGGATTTGGAGCATGGAGACGATTATCTCGGGATTGCAAGATAACCAAACAAAACTTTTAGTGGATTTCTACTTATTTTATTAAATATCATCTCCACCAAACAGGACAAGCTTGCATCTGTTATAGTTTTGGAGAAAAATGTGTTCATTTCATGTATGCGCGAAATGCCTTAAAAATGGCTTTAAAATGGATTTGGAGCATGGAGACGATTATCTCGGGATTGCAAGATAACCAAACAAAACTTTTAGTGGATTTCTACTTATTTTATTAAATATCATCTCCACCAAACAGGACAAGCTTGCATGTGTTATAGTTTTGGAGAAAAATGTGTTCATTTCATGTATGCGCAAAATGCCTTTGAAATGGCTTTAAAATGGATTTGGAGCATGGAGACGATTATCTCAGGATGGCAATATAAACAAACGAAACTTTTAGTAGATTTCTACTTATTTTATTAAATATTATCTCCACCAAACAGGACAAGCTTGCATCTGTTATAGTTTTGGAGAAAAATGTGTTCATTTCATGTATGCGCGAAATGCCTTAAAAATGGCTTTAAAATGGATTTGGAGCATGGAGACGATTATCTCGGGATTGCAAGATAACCAAACAAAACTTTTAGTGGATTTCTACTTATTTTATTAAATATCATCTCCACCAAACAGGACAAGCTTGCATCTGTTATAGTTTTGGAGAAAAATGTGTTCATTTCATGTATGCGCGAAATGCCTTAAAAATGGCTTTAAAATGGATTTGGAGCATGAAGACGATTATCTCGGGATTGCAATATAACCAAACAAAACATTTAGTGGATTTCTACTTATTTTATTAAATATCATCTCCACCAAACAGGACAAGCTTGCATCTGTTATAGTTTTGGAGAAAAATGTGTTCATTTCATGTATGCGCGAAATGCCTTAAAAATGGCTTTAAAATGGATTTGGAGCATGGAGACGATTATCTCGGGATTGCAAGATAACCAAACAAAACTTTTAGTGGATTTCTACTTATTTTATTAAATATCATCTCCACCAAACAGGACAAGCTTGCATCTGTTATAGTTTTGGAGAAAAATGTGTTCATTTCATGTATGCGCGAAATGCCTTAAAAATGGCTTTAAAATGGATTTGGAGCATGGAGACGATTATCTCGGGATTGCAAGATAACCAAACAAAACTTTTAGTGGATTTCTACTTATTTTATTAAATATCATCTCCACCAAACAGGACAAGCTTGCATCTGTTATAGTTTTGGAGAAAAATGTGTTCATTTCATGTATGCGCGAAATGCCTTAAAAATGGCTTTAAAATGGATTTGGAGCATGGAGACGATTATCTCGGGATTGCAAGATAACCAAAAAAAACTTTTAGTGGATTTCTACTTATTTTATTAAATATCATCTCCACCAAACAGGACAAGCTTGCATGTGTTATAGTTTTGGAGAAAAATGTGTTCATTTCATGTATGCGCAAAATGCCTTTGAAATGGCTTTAAAATGGATTTGGAGCATGGAGACGATTATCTCGGGATTGCAAGATAACCAAACAAAACTTTTAGTGGATTTCTACTTATTTTATTAAATATCATCTCCACCAAACAGGACAAGCTTGCATCTGTTATAGTTTTGGAGAAAAATGTGTTCATTTCATGTATGCGCGAAATGCCTTAAAAATGGCTTTAAAATGGATTTGGAGCATGGAGACGATTATCTCGGGATTGCAAGATAACCAAACAAAACTTTTAGTGGTTTTCTACTTATTTTATTAAATATCATCTCCACCAAACAGGACAAGCTTGCATGTGTTATAGTTTTGGAGAAAAATGTGTTCATTTCATGTATGCGCAAAATGCCTTTGAAATGGCTTTAAAATGGATTTGGAGCATGTAGACGATTATCTCGGGATTGCAAGATAACCAAACAAAACTTTTAGTGGATTTCTACTTATTTTATTAAATATCATCTCCACCAAACAGGACAAGCTTGCATCTGTTATAGTTTTGGAGAAAAATGTGTTCATTTCATGTATGCGCGAAATGCCTTAAAAATGGCTTTAAAATGGATTTGGAGCATGGAGACGATTATCTCGGGATTGCAAGATAACCAAACAAAACTTTTAGTAAATTTCTACTTATTTTATTAAATATCATCTCCACCAAACAGGACAAGCTTGCATCTGTTATAGTTTTGGAGAAAAATGTGTTCATTTCATGTATGCGCGAAATGCCTTAAAAATGGCTTTAAAATGGATTTGGAGCATGGAGACGATTATCTCGGGATTGCAAGATAACCAAACAAAACTTTTAGTGGATTTCTACTTATTTTATTAAATATCATCTCCACCAAACAGGACAAGCTTGCATGTGTTATAGTTTTGGAGAAAAATGTGTTCATTTCATGTATGCGCAAAATGCCTTTGAAATGGCTTTAAAAGGGATTTGGAGCATGGAGACGATTATCTCGGGATTGCAAGATAACCAAACAAAACTTTTAGTGGATTTCTACTTATTTTATTAAATATCATCTCCACCAAACAGGACAAGCTTGCATCTGTTATAGTTTTGGAGAAAAATGTGTTCATTTCATGTATGCGCGAAATGCCTTAAAAATGGCTTTAAAATGGATTTGGAGCATGGAGACGATTATCTCGGGATTGCAAGATAACCAAACAAAACTTTTAGTGGATTTCTACTTATTTTATTAAATATCATCTCCACCAAACAGGACAAGCTTGCATCTGTTATAGTTTTGGAGAAAAATGTGTTCATTTCATGTATGCGCGAAATGCCTTAAAAATGGCTTTAAAATGGATTTGGAGCATGGAGACGATTATCTCGGGATTGCAAGATAACCAAACAAAACTTTTAGTGGATTTCTACTTATTTTATTAAATATCATCTCCACCAAACAGGACAAGCTTGCATCTGTTATAGTTTTAGAGAAAAATGTGTTCATTTCATGTATGCGCGAAATGCCTTAAAAATGGCTTTAAAATGGATTTGGAGCATGGAGACGATTATCTCGGGATTGCAAGATAACCAAACAAAACTTTTAGTGGATTTCTACTTATTTTATTAAATATCATCTCCACCAAACAGGACAAGCTTGCATGTGTTATAGTTTTGGAGAAAAATGTGTTCATTTCATGTATGCGCAAAATGCCTTTGAAATGGCTTTAAAATGGATTTGGAGCATGGAGACGATTATCTCAGGATGGCAATATAAACAAACGAAACTTTTAGTAGATTTCTACTTATTTTATTAAATATTATCTCCACCAAACAGGACAAGCTTGCATCTGTTATAGTTTTGGAGAAAAATGTGTTCATTTCATGTATGCGCGAAATGCCTTAACAATGGCTTTAAAATGGATTTGGAGCATGGAGACGATTATCTCGGGATTGCAAGATAACCAAACAAAACTTTTAGTGGATTTCTACTTATTTTATTAAATATCATCTCCACCAAACAGGACAAGCTTGCATCTGTTATAGTTTTGGAGAAAAATGTGTTCATTTCATGTATGCGCGAAATGCCTTAAAAATGGCTTTAAAATGGATTTGGAGCATGGAGACGATTATCTCGGGATTGCAAGATAACCAAACAAAACTTTTAGTGGATTTCTACTTATTTTATTAAATATCATCTCCACCAAACAGGACAAGCTTGCATGTGTTATAGTTTTGGAGAAAAATGTGTTCATTTCATGTATGCGCAAAATGCCTTTGAAATGGCTTTAAAATGGATTTGGAGCATGGAGACGATTATCTCAGGATGGCAATATAAACAAACGAAACTTTTAGTAGATTTCTACTTATTTTATTAAATATTATCTCCACCAAACAGGACAAGCTTGCATCTGTTATAGTTTTGGAGAAAAATGTGTTCATTTCATGTATGCGCGAAATGCCTTAAAAATGGCTTTAAAATGGATTTGGAGCATGAAGACGATTATCTCGGGATTGCAATATAACCAAACAAAACTTTTAGTGGATTTCTACTTATTTTATTAAATATCATCTCCACCAAACAGGACAAGCTTGCATCTGTTATAGTTTTGGAGAAAAATGTGTTCATTTCATGTATGCGCGAAATGCCTTAAAAATGGCTTTAAAATGGATTTGGAGCATGGAGACGATTATCTCGGGATTGCAAGATAACCAAACAAAACTTTTAGTGGATTTCTACTTATTTTATTAAATATCATCTCCACCAAACAGGACAAGCTTGCATCTGTTATAGTTTTGGAGAAAATTGTGTTCATTTCATGTATGCGCGAAATGCCTTAAAAATGGCTTTAAAATGGATTTGGAGCATGGAGACGATTATCTCGGGATTGCAAGATAACCAAACAAAACTTTTAGTGGATTTCTACTTATTTTATTAAATATCATCTCCACCAAACAGGACAAGCTTGCATCTGTTATAGTTTTGGAGAAAAATGTGTTCATTTCATGTATGCGCGAAATGCCTTAAAAATGGCTTTAAAATGGATTTGGAGCATGGAGACGATTATCTCGGGATTGCAAGATAACCAAACAAAACTTTTAGTGGATTTCTACTTATTTTATTAAATATCATCTCCACCAAACAGGACAAGCTTGCATGTGTTATAGTTTTGGAGAAAAATGTGTTCATTTCATGTATGCGCAAAATGCCTTTGAAATGGCTTTAAAATGGATTTGGAGCATGGAGACAATTATCTCGGGATTGCAAGATAACCAAACAAAACTTTTAGTGGATTTCTACTTATTTTATTAAATATCATCTCCACCAAACAGGACAAGCTTGCATCTGTTATAGTTTTGGAGAAAAATGTGTTCATTTCATGTATGCGCGAAATGCCTTAAAAATGGCTTTAAAATGGATTTGGAGCATGGAGACGATTATCTCGGGATTGCAAGATAACCAAACAAAACTTTTAGTGGTTTTCTACTTATTTTATTAAATATCATCTCCACCAAACAGGACAAGCTTGCATGTGTTATAGTTTTGGAGAAAAATGTGTTCATTTCATGTATGCGCAAAATGCCTTTGAAATGGCTTTAAAATGGATTTGGAGCATGGAGACGATTATCTCAGGATGGCAATATAAACAAACGAAACTTTTAGTAGATTTCTACTTATTTTATTAAATATTATCTCCACCAAACAGGACAAGCTTGCATCTGTTATAGTTTTGGAGAAAAATGTGTTCATTTCATGTATGCGCGAAATGCCTTAAAAATGGCTTTAAAATGGATTTGGAGCATGGAGACGATTATCTCGGGATTGCAAGATAACCAAACAAAACTTTTAGTGGATTTCTACTTATTTTATTAAATATCATCTCCACCAAACAGGACAAGCTTGCATCTGTTATAGTTTTGGAGAAAAATGTGTTCATTTCATGTATGCGCGAAATGCCTTAAAAATGGCTTTAAAATGGATTTGGAGCATGGAGACGATTATCTCGGGATTGCAAGATAACCAAACAAAACTTTTAGTGGATTTCTACTTATTTTATTAAATATCATCTCCACCAAACAGGACAAGCTTGCATCTGTTATAGTTTTGGAGAAAAATGTGTTCATTTCTTTTATGCGCGAAATGCCTTAAAAATGGCTTTAAAATGGATTTGGAGCATGGAGACGATTATCTCGGGATTGCAAGATAACCAAACAAAACTTTTAGTGGATTTCTACTTATTTTATTAAATATCATCTCCACCAAACAGGACAAGCTTGCATCTGTTATAGTTTTGGAGAAAAATGTGTTCATTTCATGTATGCGCGAAATGCCTTAAAAATGGCTTTAAAATGGATTTGGAGCATGGAGACGATTATCTCGGGATTGCAAGATAACCAAACAAAACTTTTAGTGGATTTCTACTTATTTTATTAAATATCATCTCCACCAAACAGGACAAGCTTGCATCTGTTATAGTTTTGGAGAAAAATGTGTTCATTTCATGTATGCGCGAAATGCCTTAAAAATGGCTTTAAAATGGATTTGGAGCATGGAGACGATTATCTCGGGATTGCAAGATAACCAAACAAAACTTTTAGTGGATTTCTACTTATTTTATTAAATATCATCTCCACCAAACAGGACAAGCTTGCATGTGTTAGTTTTGGAGAAAAATGTGTTCATTTCATGTATGCGCAAAATGCCTTTGAAATGGCTTTAAAATGGATTTGGAGCATGCAGACGATTATCTCAGGATGGCAATATAAACAAACGAAACTTTTAGTAGATTTCTACTTATTTTATTAAATATTATCTCCACCAAACAGGACAAGCTTGCATCTGTTATAGTTTTGGAGAAAAATGTGTTCATTTCATGTATGCGCGAAATGCCTTAAAAATGGCTTTAAAATGGATTTGGAGCATGGAGACGATTATCTCGGGATTGCAAGATAACCAAACAAAACTTTTAGTGGATTTCTACTTATTTTATTAAATATCATCTCCACCAAACAGGACAAGCTTGCATCTGTTATAGTTTTGGAGAAAAATGTGTTCATTTCATGTATGCGCGAAATGCCTTAAAAATGGCTTTAAAATGGATTTGGAGCATGAAGACGATTATCTCGGGATTGCAATATAACCAAACAAAACTTTTAGTGGATTTCTACTTATTTTATTAAATATCATCTCCACCAAACAGGACAAGCTTGCATCTGTTATAGTTTTGGAGAAAAATGTGTTCATTTCATGTATGCGCGAAATGCCTTAAAAATGGCTTTAAAATGGATTTGGAGCATGGAGGCGATTATCTCGGGATTGCAAGATAACCAAACAAAACTTTTAGTGGATTTCTACTTATTTTATTAAATATCATCTCCACCAAACAGGACAAGCTTGCATCTGTTATAGTTTTGGAGAAAAATGTGTTCATTTCATGTATGCGCGAAATGCCTTAAAAATGGCTTTAAAATGGATTTGGAGCATGGAGACGATTATCTCGGGATTGCAAGATAACCAAACAAAACTTTTAGTGGATTTCTACTTATTTTATTAAATATCATCTCCACCAAACAGGACAAGCTTGCATGTGTTATAGTTTTGGAGAAAAATGTGTTCATTTCATGTATGCGCAAAATGCCTTTGAAATGGCTTTAAAATGGATTTGGAGCATGGAGACGATTATCTCGGGATTGCAAGATAACCAAACAAAACTTTTAGTGGATTTCTACTTATTTTATTAAATATCATCTCCACCAAACAGGACAAGCTTGCATCTGTTATAGTTTTGGAGAAAAATGTGTTCATTTCATGTATGCGCGAAATGCCTTAAAAATGGCTTTAAAATGGATTTGGAGCATGGAGACGATTATCTCGGGATTGCAAGATAACCAAACAAAACTTTTAGTGGATTTCTACTTATTTTATTAAATATCATCTCCACCAAACAGGACAAGCTTGCATGTGTTATAGTTTTGGAGAAAAATGTGTTCATTTCATGTATGCGCAAAATGCCTTTGAAATGGCTTTAAAATGGATTTGGAGCATGGAGACGATTATCTCAGGATGGCAATATAAACAAACGAAACTTTTAGTAGATTTCTACTTATTTTATTAAATATTATCTCCACCAAACAGGACAAGCTTGCATCTGTTATAGTTTTGGAGAAAAATGTGTTCATTTCATGTATGCGCGAAATGCCTTAAAAATGGCTTTAAAATGGATTTGGAGCATGGAGACGATTATCTCGGGATTGCAAGATAACCAAACAAAACTTTTAGTGGATTTCTACTTATTTTATTAAATATCATCTCCACCAAACAGGACAAGCTTGCATCTGTTATAGTTTTGGAGAAAAATGTGTTCATTTCATGTATGCGCAAAATGCCTTAAAAATGGCTTTAAAATGGATTTGGAGCATGGAGACGATTATCTCGGGATTGCAAGATAACCAAACAAAACTTTTAGTGGATTTCTACTTATTTTATTAAATATCATCTCCACCAAACAGGACAAGCTTGCATCTGTTATAGTTTTGGAGAAAAATGTGTTCATTTCATTTATGCGCGAAATGCCTTAAAAATGGCTTTAAAATGGATTTGGAGCATGGAGACGATTATCTCGGGATTGCAAGATAACCAAACAAAACTTTTAGTGGATTTCTACTTATTTTATTAAATATCATCTCCACCAAACAGGACAAGCTTGCATCTGTTATAGTTTTGGAGAAAAATGTGTTCATTTCATGTATGCGCGAAATGCCTTAAAAATGGCTTTAAAATGGATTTGGAGCATGGAGACGATTATCTCGGGATTGCAAGATAACGAAACAAAACTTTTAGTGGATTTCTACTTATTTTATTAAATATCATCTCCACCAAACAGGACAAGCTTGCATCTGTTATAGTTTTGGAGAAAAATGTGTTCATTTCATGTATGCGCGAAATGCCTTAAAAATGGCTTTAAAATGGATTTGGAGCATGGAGACGATTATCTCGGGATTGCAAGATAACCAAACAAAACTTTTAGTGGATTTCTACTTATTTTATTAAATATCATCTCCACCAAACAGGACAAGCTTGCATCTGTTATAGTTTTGGAGAAAAATGTGTTCATTTCATGTATGCGCGAAATGCCTTAAAAATGGCTTTAAAATGGATTTGGAGCATGGAGACGATTATCTCGGGATTGCAAGATAACCAAACAAAACTTTTAGTGGATTTCTACTTATTTTATTAAATATCATCTCCACCAAACAGGACAAGCTTGCATCTGTTATAGTTTTGGAGAAAAATGTGTTCATTTCATGTATGCGCGAAATGCCTTAGAAATGGCTTTAAAATGGATTTGGAGCATGGAGACGATTATCTCGGGATTGCAAGATAACCAAACAAAACTTTTAGTGGATTTCTACTTATTTTATTAAATATCATCTCCACCAAACAGGACAAGCTTGCATGTGTTATAGTTTTGGAGAAAAATGTGTTCATTTCATGTATGCGCGAAATGCCTTTGAAATGGCTTTAAAATGGATTTGGAGCATGGAGACGATTATCTCGGGATTGCAAGATAACCAAACAAAACTTTTAGTGGATTTCTACTTATTTTATTAAATGTAATCTCCACCAAACAGGACAAGCTTGCATCTGTTATAGTTTTGGAGAAAAATGTGTTCATTTCATGTATGCGCGAAATGCCTTAAAAATGGCTTTAAAATGGATTTGGAGCATGGAGACGATTATCTCGGGATTGCAAGATAACCAAACAAAACTTTTAGTGGAATTCTACTTATTTTATTAAATATCATCTCCACCAAACAGGACAAGCTTGCATCTGTTATAGTTTTGGAGAAAAATGTGTTCATTTCATGTATGCGCGAAATGCCTTAAAAATGGCTTTAAAATGGATTTGGAGCATGGAGACGATTATCTCGGGATTGCAAGATAACCAAACAAAACTTTTAGTGGATTTCTACTTATTTTATTAAATATCATCTCCACCAAACAGGACAAGCTTGCATGTGTTATAGTTTTGGAGAAAAATGTGTTCATTTCATGTATGCGCGAAATGCCTTAAAAATGGCTTTAAAATGGATTTGGAGCATGGAGACGATTATCTCGGGATTGCAAGATAACCAAACAAAACTTTTAGTGGATTTCTACTTATTTTATTAAATATCATCTCCACCAAACAGGACAAGCTTGCATCTGTTATAGTTTTGGAGAAAAATGGGTTCATTTCATGTATGCGCGAAATGCCTTAAAAATGGCTTTAAAATGGATTTGGAGCATGGAGACGATTATCTCGGGATTGCAAGATAACCAAACAAAACTTTTAGTGGATTTCTACTTATTTTATTAAATATCATCTCCACCAAACAGGACAAGCTTGCATCTGTTATAGTTTTGGAGAAAAATGTGTTCATTTCATGTATGCGCGAAATGCCTTAAAAATGGCTTTAAAATGGATTTGGAGCATGGAGACGATTATCTCGGGATTGCAAGATAACCAAACAAAACTTTTAGTGGATTTCTACTTATTTTATTAAATATCATCTCCACCAAACAGGACAAGCTTGCATCTGTTATAGTTTTGGAGAAAAATGTGTTCATTTCATGTATGCGCGAAATGCCTTAAAAATGGCTTTAAAATGGATTTGGAGCATGGAGACGATTATCTCGGGATTGCAAGATAACCAAACAAAACTTTTAGTGGATTTCTACTTATTTTATTAAATATCATCTCCACCAAACAGGACAAGCTTGCATCTGTTATAGTTTTGGAGAAAAATGTGTTCATTTCATGTATGCGCGAAATGCCTTAAAAATGGCTTTAAAATGGATTTGGAGCATGGAGACGATTATCTCGGGATTGCAAGATAACCAAACAAAACTTTTAGTGGATTTCTACTTATTTTATTAAATATCATCTCCACCAAACAGGACAAGCTTGCATCTGTTATAGTTTTGGAGAAAAATGTGTTCATTTCATGTATGCGCGAAATGCCTTAAAAATGGCTTTAAAATGGATTTGGAGCATGGAGACGATTATCTCGGGATTGCAATATAACCAAACAAAACTTTTAGTGGATTTCTACTTATTTTATTAAATATCATCTCCACCAAACAGGACAAGCTTGCATCTGTTATAGTTTTGGAGAAAAATGTGTTCATTTCATGTATGCGCGAAATGCCTTAAAAATGGCTTTAAAATGGATTTGGAGCATGGAGACGATTATCTCGGGATTGCAAGATAACCAAACAAAACTTTTAGTGGATTTCTACTTATTTTATTAAATATCATCTCCACCAAACAGGACAAGCTTGCATCTGTTATAGTTTTGGAGAAAAATGTGTTCATTTCATGTATGCGCGAAATGCCTTAAAAATGGCTTTAAAATGGATTTGGAGCATGGAGACGATTATCTCGGGATTGCAAGATAACCAAACAAAACTTTTAGTGGATTTCTACTTATTTTATTAAATATCATCTCCACCAAACAGGACAAGCTTGCATCTGTTATAGTTTTGGAGAAAAATGTGTTCATTTCATGTATGCGCGAAATGCCTTAAAAATGGCTTTAAAATGGATTTGGAGCATGGAGACGATTATCTCGGGATTGCAAGATAACCAAACAAAACTTTTAGTGGATTTCTACTTATTTTATTAAATATCATCTCCACCAAACAGGACAAGCTTGCATCTGTTATAGTTTTGGAGAAAAATGTGTTCATTTCATGTATGCGCGAAATGCCTTAAAAATGGCTTTAAAATGGATTTGGAGCATGGAGACGATTATCTCGGGATTGCAAGATAACCAAACAAAACTTTTAGTGGATTTCTACTTATTTTATTAAATATCATCTCCACCAAACAGGACAAGCTTGCATCTGTTATAGTTTTGGAGAAAAATGTGTTCATTTCATGTATGCGCGAAATGCCTTAAAAATGGCTTTAAAATGGATTTGGAGCATGGAGACGATTATCTCGGGATTGCAAGATAACCAAACAAAACTTTTAGTGGATTTCTACTTATTTTATTAAATATCATCTCCACCAAACAGGACAAGCTTGCATCTGTTATAGTTTTGGAGAAAAATGTGTTCATTTCATGTATGCGCGAAATGCCTTAAAAATGGCTTTAAAATGGATTTGGAGCATGGAGACGATTATCTCGGGATTGCAAGATAACCAAACAAAACTTTTAGTGGATTTCTACTTATTTTATTAAATATCATCTCCACCAAACAGGACAAGCTTGCATCTGTTATAGTTTTGGAGAAAAATGTGTTCATTTCATGTATGCGCGAAATGCCCTAAAAATGGCTTTAAAATGGATTTGGAGCATGGAGACGATTATCTCGGGATTGCAATATAACCAAACAAAACTTTTAGTGGATTTCTACTTATTTTATTAAATATCATCTCCACCAAACAGGACAAGCTTGCATCTGTTATAGTTTTGGAGAAAAATGTGTTCATTTCATGTATGCGCGAAATGCCTTAAAAATGGCTTTAAAATGGATTTGGAGCATGGAGACGATTATCTCGGGATTGCAAGATAACCAAACAAAACTTTTAGTGGATTTCTACTTATTTTATTAAATATCATCTCCACCAAACAGGACAAGCTTGCATCTGTTATAGTTTTGGAGAAAAATGAGTTCATTTCATGTATGCGCGAAATGCCTTAAAAATGGCTTTAAAATGGATTTGGAGCATGGAGACGATTATCTCGGGATTGCAAGATAACCAAACAAAACTTTTAGTGGATTTCTACTTATTTTATTAAATATCATCTCCACCAAACAGGACAAGCTTGCATCTGTTATAGTTTTGGAGAAAAATGTGTTCATTTCATGTATGCGCGAAATGCCTTAAAAATGGCTTTAAAATGGATTTGGAGCATGGAGACGATTATCTCGGGATTGCAATATAACCAAACAAAACTTTTAGTGGATTTCTACTTATTTTATTAAATATCATCTCCACCAAACAGGACAAGCTTGCATCTGTTATAGTTTTGGAGAAAAATGTGTTCATTTCATGTATGCGCGAAATGCCTTAAAAATGGCTTTAAAATGGATTTGGAGCATGGAGACGATTATCTCGGGATTGCAAGATAACCAAACAAAACTTTTAGTGGATTTCTACTTATTTTATTAAATATCATCTCCACCAAACAGGACAAGCTTGCATCTGTTATAGTTTTGGAGAAAAATGTGTTCATTTCATGTATGCGCGAAATGCCTTAAAAATGGCTTTAAAATGGATTTGGAGCATGGAGACGATTATCTCGGGATTGCAAGATAACCAAACAAAACTTTTAGTGGATTTCTACT
This sequence comes from Anomaloglossus baeobatrachus, assembly GCF_048569485.1. Lineage (NCBI taxonomy): Eukaryota > Metazoa > Chordata > Amphibia > Anura > Aromobatidae > Anomaloglossus > Anomaloglossus baeobatrachus. The sequence continues at coordinate 23,999 of NW_027444129.1, forward strand.
TATTTTATTAAATATCATCTCCACCAAACAGGACAAGCTTGCATCTGTTATAGTTTTGGAGAAAAATGTGTTCATTTCATGTATGCGCGAAATGCCTTAAAAATGGCTTTAAAATGGATTTGGAGCATGGAGACGATTATCTCGGGATTGCAAGATAACCAAACAAAACTTTTAGTGGATTTCTACTTATTTTATTAAATATCATCTCCACCAAACAGGACAAGCTTGTATCTGTTATAGTTTTGGAGAAAAATGTGTTCATTTCATGTATGCGCGAAATGCCTTAAAAATGGCTTTAAAATGGATTTGGAGCATGGAGACGATTATCTCGGGATTGCAATATAACCTAACAAAACTTTTAGTGGATTTCTACTTATTTTATTAAATATCATCTCCACCAAACAGGACAAGCTTGCATCTGTTATAGTTTTGGAGAAAAATGTGTTCATTTCATGTATGCGCGAAATGCCTTAAAAATGGCTTTAAAATGGATTTGGAGCATGGAGACGATTATCTCGGGATTGCAAGATAACCAAACAAAACTTTTAGTGGATTTCTACTTATTTTATTAAATATCATCTCCACCAAACAGGACAAGCTTGCATCTGTTATAGTTTTGGAGAAAAATGTGTTCATTTCATGTATGCGCGAAATGCCTTAAAAATGGCTTTAAAATGGATTTGGAGCATGGAGACGATTATCTCGGGATTGCAAGATAACCAAACAAAACTTTTAGTGGATTTCTACTTATTTTATTAAATATCATCTCCACCAAACAGGACAAGCTTGCATCTGTTATAGTTTTGGAGAAAAATGTGTTCATTTCATGTATGCGCGAAATGCCTTAAAAATGGCTTTAAAATGGATTTGGAGCATGGAGACGATTATCTCGGGATTGCAAGATAACCAAACAAAACTTTTAGTGGATTTCTACTTATTTTATTAAATATCATCTCCACCAAACAGGACAAGCTTGCATCTGTTATAGTTTTGGAGAAAAATGTGTTCATTTCATGTATGCGCGAAATGCCTTAAAAATGGCTTTAAAATGGATTTGGAGCATGGAGACGATTATCTCGGGATTGCAAGATAACCAAACAAAACTTTTAGTGGATTTCTACTTATTTTATTAAATATCATCTCCACCAAACAGGACAAGCTTGCATCTGTTATAGTTTTGGAGAAAAATGTGTTCATTTCATGTATGCGCGAAATGCCTTAAAAATGGCTTTAAAATGGATTTGGAGCATGGAGACGATTATCTCGGGATTGCAAGATAACCAAACAAAACTTTTAGTGGATTTCTACTTATTTTATTAAATATCATCTCCACCAAACAGGACAAGCTTGCATCTGTTATAGTTTTGGAGAAAAATGTGTTCATTTCATGTATGCGCGAAATGCCTTAAAAATGGCTTTAAAATGGATTTGGAGCATGGAGACGATTATCTCGGGATTGCAAGATAACCAAACAAAACTTTTAGTGGATTTCTACTTATTTTATTAAATATCATCTCCACCAAACAGGACAAGCTTGCATCTGTTATAGTTTTGGAGAAAAATGTGTTCATTTCATGTATGCGCGAAATGCCTTAAAAATGGCTTTAAAATGGATTTGGAGCATGGAGACGATTATCTCGGGATTGCAAGATAACCAAACAAAACTTTTAGTGGATTTCTACTTATTTTATTAAATATCATCTCCACCAAACAGGACAAGCTTGCATCTGTTATAGTTTTGGAGAAAAATGTGTTCATTTCATGTATGCGCGAAATGCCTTAAAAATGGCTTTAAAATGGATTTGGAGCATGGAGACGATTATCTCGGGATTGCAAGATAACCAAACAAAACTTTTAGTGGATTTCTACTTATTTTATTAAATATCATCTCCACCAAACAGGACAAGCTTGCATCTGTTATAGTTTTGGAGAAAAATGTGTTCATTTCATGTATGCGCGAAATGCCTTAAAAATGGCTTTAAAATGGATTTGGAGCATGGAGACGATTATCTCGGGATTGCAAGATAACCAAACAAAACTTTTAGTGGATTTCTACTTATTTTATTAAATATCATCTCCACCAAACAGGACAAGCTTGCATCTGTTATAGTTTTGGAGAAAAAATGTGTTCATTTCATGTATGCGCGAAATGCCTTAAAAATGGCTTTAAAATGGATTTGGAGCATGGAGACGATTATCTCGGGATTGCAAGATAACCAAACAAAACTTTTAGTGGATTTCTACTTATTTTATTAAATATCATCTCCACCAAACAGGACAAGCTTGCATCTGTTATAGTTTTGGAGAAAAATGTGTTCATTTCATGTATGCGCGAAATGCCTTAAAAATGGCTTTAAAATGGATTTGGAGCATGGAGACGATTATCTCGGGATTGCAAGATAACCAAACAAAACTTTTAGTGGATTTCTACTTATTTTATTAAATATCATCTCCACCAAACAGGACAAGCTTGCATCTGTTATAGTTTTGGAGAAAAATGTGTTCATTTCATGTATGCGCGAAATGCCTTAAAAATGGCTTTAAAATGGATTTGGAGCATGGAGACGATTATCTCGGGATTGCAAGATAACCAAACAAAACTTTTAGTGGATTTCTACTTATTTTATTAAATATCATCTCCACCAAACAGGACAAGCTTGCATCTGTTATAGTTTTGGAGAAAAATGTGTTCATTTCATGTATGCGCGAAATGCCTTAAAAATGGCTTTAAAATGGATTTGGAGCATGGAGACGATTATCTCGGGATTGCAAGATAACCAAACAAAACTTTTAGTGGATTTCTACTTATTTTATTAAATATCATCTCCACCAAACAGGACAAGCTTGCATCTGTTATAGTTTTGGAGAAAAATGTGTTCATTTCATGTATGCGCGAAATGCCTTAAAAATGGCTTTAAAATGGATTTGGAGCATGGAGACGATTATCTCGGGATTGCAAGATAACCAAACAAAACTTTTAGTGGATTTCTACTTATTTTATTAAATATCATCTCCACCAAACAGGACAAGCTTGCATCTGTTATAGTTTTGGAGAAAAATGTGTTCATTTCATGTATGCGCGAAATGCCTTAAAAATGGCTTTAAAATGGATTTGGAGCATGGAGACGATTATCTCGGGATTGCAAGATAACCAAACAAAACTTTTAGTGGATTTCTACTTATTTTATTAAATATCATCTCCACCAAACAGGACAAGCTTGCATCTGTTATAGTTTTGGAGAAAAATGTGTTCATTTCATGTATGCGCGAAATGCCTTAAAAATGGCTTTAAAATGGATTTGGAGCATGGAGACGATTATCTCGGGATTGCAAGATAACCAAACAAAACTTTTAGTGGATTTCTACTTATTTTATTAAATATCATCTCCACCAAACAGGACAAGCTTGCATCTGTTATAGTTTTGGAGAAAAATGTGTTCATTTCATGTATGCGCGAAATGCCTTAAAAATGGCTTTAAAATGGATTTGGAGCATGGAGACGATTATCTCGGGATTGCAAGATAACCAAACAAAACTTTTAGTGGATTTCTACTTATTTTATTAAATATCATCTCCACCAAACAGGACAAGCTTGCATCTGTTATAGTTTTGGAGAAAAATGTGTTCATTTCATGTATGCGCGAAATGCCTTAAAAATGGCTTTAAAATGGATTTGGAGCATGGAGACGATTATCTCGGGATTGCAAGATAACCAAACAAAACTTTTAGTGGATTTCTACTTATTTTATTAAATATCATCTCCACCAAACAGGACAAGCTTGCATCTGTTATAGTTTTGGAGAAAAATGTGTTCATTTCATGTATGCGCGAAATGCCTTAAAAATGGCTTTAAAATGGATTTGGAGCATGGAGACGATTATCTCGGGATTGCAATATAACCAAACAAAACTTTTAGTGGATTTCTACTTATTTTATTAAATATCATCTCCACCAAACAGGACAAGCTTGCATCTGTTATAGTTTTGGAGAAAAATGTGTTCATTTCATGTATGCGCGAAATGCCTTAAAAATGGCTTTAAAATGGATTTGGAGCATGGAGACGATTATCTCGGGATTGCAAGATAACCAAACAAAACTTTTAGTGGATTTCTACTTATTTTATTAAATATCATCTCCACCAAACAGGACAAGCTTGCATCTGTTATAGTTTTGGAGAAAAATGTGTTCATTTCATGTATGCGCGAAATGCCTTAAAAATGGCTTTAAAATGGATTTGGAGCATGGAGACGATTATCTCGGGATTGCAAGATAACCAAACAAAACTTTTAGTGGATTTCTACTTATTTTATTAAATATCATCTCCACCAAACAGGACAAGCTTGCATCTGTTATAGTTTTGGAGAAAAATGTGTTCATTTCATGTATGCGCGAAATGCCTTAAAAATGGCTTTAAAATGGATTTGGAGCATGGAGACGATTATCTCGGGATTGCAATATAACCAAACAAAACTTTTAGTGGATTTCTACTTATTTTATTAAATATCATCTCCACCAAACAGGACAAGCTTGCATCTGTTATAGTTTTGGAGAAAAATGTGTTCATTTCATGTATGCGCGAAATGCCTTAAAAATGGCTTTAAAATGGATTTGGAGCATGGAGACGATTATCTCGGGATTGCAAGATAACCAAACAAAACTTTTAGTGGATTTCTACTTATTTTATTAAATATCATCTCCACCAAACAGGACAAGCTTGCATCTGTTATAGTTTTGGAGAAAAATGTGTTCATTTCATGTATGCGCGAAATGCCTTAAAAATGGCTTCTAAAA
>NW_027444130.1:0-28788 GCF_048569485.1 Anomaloglossus baeobatrachus
CATATCACACTGCCCTAACCATGAGATACTCACCGCACACGTGCGTGCGTCAGGTACGAATCCTTTTCAAAAAGTGCCGCGCTCCATAGTGTGGAGCCGGCCCCTTAAATATACCGGCGCATGCGCAGAAGCGCCAAGCCGGCCAGTGACGCGCGCTCCCAGAAGGCACCCGGACCGGAAGCACGCGTCATCGGCCGCCGCGTCGCAATGAAGCGGGCGGAAGTTAACCAAGTGCACGTCACAACCTGGCGAATCACGCCTGCTGGCTCCACCAATCAGAACCCAGAGCGTGTTGCTATCGCAACATAAACAAGCTCCGGTTCGCCTAGCCCGGCGTCATCATAAGAAATCCATGCTGGCTAATACCGCTCAGCCATGGTGGGTAAAAAACGCCTATATCGGCAAGTCTATAATGTACCCAGTGAGGCATAGACCCATCCACATGAGGCTTATATTATTTTCGGACAAACCATCAGCTGTCAATCATGATATCCAATACAGGAAATCATGCAGCTGAGCTACAATAGGGAACAAATGCCGGGGCCGCAGAACGAATACAAAGAGAAAAATTCAAAGAGAAAAATTCAAAAAACAGGGGGGGGGGGGGGGGGGGAGGGGGAATCCACTTATAGGGAACAATCAATTAGGGGATAGAAATTGATCATAGAATGGTCCTTAAGCAGACTCAGGAACCAATGCTGGAAAATCAAGTGAGGACAGGCCAGATGGAACTTGGCAGACCTATATAGAAAAATAGGCCCATAGCATACAGGGCATATAGACGGGGGGAGGGGGGGGGGAAACTATAGTGCACACTAAGATCTTACCCTTGACACAATCTACCCCTACCTAACATGTGGGGGTCGGCACCCTAAGTACACCCACGCCTCTGGTGCCCCCACTCGGGCGTCGTCTTTCCCTTCTATACTTACCCTGCTTGCTGAGGTGCTCCTACAGGAAGGGCGTGAAGGACAGGGACTCATTCAAGCCTATAGGTGCCATGGTATTGAGAGTGTAAATCCAATAACATTCTTTCTGAAGTATTAGCTTGTCCCAGTTTCCCCCTCTAACCGGGGGGCGAATAAGATCAATTCCCATGATTTTAAAGCTCTCCAAATCACCACCATGGAAATTATTAATGTGTCTGGCGACTGGCGTATCAATCTTCCTAAGGATGTCATTCTTATGTTCGCCCACACGTCTCCGTAGCTCCCTGATGGTTTTGCCAATATATAGTTTTCCGCAAGTGCATTCTATCCTATATATAACCCCCTTAGATTTACAAGTAATAAGGGATCTGATGGACAAGGTTTTCCCATTCGTATGATTAATGAAAGTCTTCCCCTCCTCAACATATCTACAATTGACACAGTCATGACATTTGAAACATCCATAGGTTGCATTTCCTGTTCTTTCTGGCCCATCCTCATTGAAATGGCTATGAACAAGCCTATCCCCCAAGGATTTAGCCTTTCTATATGTGATGGATGGATATGTGAGGAGATGCTTCTCTATGAGAGGATCCATCTGCAGGACATGCCAGTACTTCGAGAGGGTTTTCCTGAAGTCTCCCGCCCCATTATTGTATGTTGTAATAAACCTGAGGATATCAGCCGATTCCTCCTTCTTACAGTTGGGGTTCAATAATGTAGTACGGTCAATATTACACACAGAATTGTATGCCTTATGGATTACCCCCTCAGGGTAACCTCTATCCCTCAGGCGTCCCATCAGGTCAGAGGCCTGTTGTTTAAAGCCTGCCTCCTCTGAGCAGTTACGCCTCATCCTGATGAACTGCCCCTTCGGGATTCCTCTCTTCAAGGGGTGAGGGTGGGCACTCTCCCACTTTAGCAAGGAATTGGAGGATGTAGCCTTCCTAAAGGTGGAGGTCACAAGTCGGCCATCCGGTCCTTTTTCCACCATTACATCAAGGAAAGCCAGTTTATCCCTGCCAATTTCACTCGTAAAGCTCAAACCTAAGTTATTGTCATTCAAACTGGCCATAAAACGGTGAAAGTCACACTCCTGGCCCTTCCAGATCATGAAGACGTCGTCTATGTATCTCAACCATATGACGACGTCCTCAGTATCCAGAAGGCCACCAAACACCACTGTGTCCTCCCACCAGCCCAGGAGGAGGTTAGCGTACGATGGGGCACAGCAACTCCCCATCGCAGTCCCCCTGAGCTGGTGAAAGAACCTCCCACCAAATGTAAATACATTCCTGGTGAGGCAAAATTCCAGTGCCTTGATGACAAAATCGTTGTGGTGGCAGAACTGGCTTCCTCTTGATTCCAGATGGTACTGTGTGGCCCTTATCCCCGCTGAATGTGGAATAGACGAGTATAACGACTCAACATCAATACTGCATAGAAGCATGCCTTCTTCCAAATAGATGTCCTCTATACGACGCAAGAAATCTGTCGTGTCCCTCAGATAAGAATTAAGGGACAATACGAAGGGACGCAGAATCTTGTCAATATACACACTCAGTCTCTCTGTTAGACCACCTATGCCTGAGACAATAGGGCGACCTCTTACAGGGTTTAAACCCTTGTGTACTTTAGGCAAGATGTAAAAAGTCGCCACTATTGGAAAAATCGGTAAAAGATACTCAAATTCATTCTTGTCAATGATATTGGACTCCAAGGCCTCCCCTAGTAGCGTCTTAAGTTCTTCCTTATACCTCGGAAGAGGGTTTGAGTCCAGCCTGGCATAACATGATTTATCATTTAAGATATTTAAACAGATCTGCTTGTAGTCATTAGAGTCCAGTACCACCACATTCCCCCCTTTGTCAGAGGGTTTTATGGTGATACTGGAATCCTTCTCTAGATTTCTAAGACTGAGCATCTCAGTTTTAGTGAGATTATACTGACTTCTCCGTCCCCACATGCTGTTCCTTACGTCGTCCGTCACCAAGTTGACAAAAATATCAATCGCATCAACCTCTGTCATGACCGGAGGCATCTTAACACTCTTATTCTTTAAAGTTGTAAACGGGCCCTCACCCAAGTCATTTGGGTTAGTGTCCCCAAGATGGAAGAGTAATTTGACATCTTCCAGGAGTTCCCCTGGAATCCCCAACTCGGACGATGTTTTTTCCGTCTGTTTTTCAAAAAATTTTTTCCATTTGAGACGTCTTGCAAAGAGGTGCAAATCCTTAATTGCCTCAAATTCATTAAAATCGGTTGTCGGCACAAAAGACAAACCTTTGTTCAAAATGGATAACTCCATTTCAGAAAGGGATCTTGAAGACAAATTGATCACCTGAGGAGCCCCGCCACTGGTTATGGGTTCAGTTGTCCTTTGCTCCTCAGGTGATACTGGTTGTCTAAAAAACCCCCCCTGTTGCCAAAATTTTGTGAGGCTCCCCTGTAGTTCGATCTTCCTCTGCCCCTATGTTTTTTATACTGCTGTGGGGGTCTGAAAGAATTAGTCCTGGTCTCTGAGTCTGAAAGCTCAGCGTCGGTCGAGGAGATGTCTGTCTCACTCTGTCGAGGATTGCGATTATTAAAGGAAAAATATACCCTATTTTCTTTAAAGTCCTGTAGGTCTCTTATATAGAATCTATGTTTCCTTTCTTTTAGTCTATATTGGAATTTTTCTATAACACCTTGCAAGACTAACTCCTTATTGGCAAAGTCTCCTTCACCATTAAATTTACGGGTAATATCTATATGTTCCTTCAGAGAGTCCTCCAGACTAGTGAGATTCTTTTTCTCCTCCTCCAATAGCAGTCTCATGAACCTGAGGGAACTTTCAGTTGCCTCCTTTTCCCAAAGGTTCATGAACTCAGCATTCTTATGACGAAACCCAGGTTGTAATGTAATTCTCAGATGTCGTGGGACAATTTTGTCCTTCAGATAGCTTTCCAAGGATTGGACCTCCCACCAAGATGTTATACGATCTTTATAGATCCTAGTAAGATCTTTAAATGCCCCACTTAGAGTCTGTCCTCCAGATTCTCTCTTCCTCTTCCAGACTCCTCTGTCCTCCAGATTCTCCTTCCTATTCCAGACTCCCCTCTGTCCTCCAGATTCTCTTTTCCTCTCCCAGACTCCTCTCTGTCCTCCAGATTCTCTTTTCCTCTTCCTCACTCCTCTCTGTCCTCCAGATTCTCTTTTCCTCTTCCAGACTCCTCTCTGTCCTCCAGATTCTCTTTTCCTCTTCCAGACTCCTCTCTGTCCTCCAGATTCTCTTTTCCTCTTCCTCACTCCTCTTGATCCTCCAGATTCTCTTTTCTTCTTCCAGACTCCTCTCTGTCCTCCAGATTCTCTTTTCTTCTTCCAGACTCCTCTCTGTCCTCCAGATTCTCTCTTCCTCTTCCAGACTCCTCTCTGTCCTCCAGATTCTCTTGTCCTCTTCCAGACTCCTCACTGTCCTCCAGATTCTCCTTCCTATTGCAGACTCCTCTCTGTCCTCCAGATTCTCATGTCCTCTTCCAGACTCCTCTCTGTCCTCCAGATTCTCTTTTCTTCTCCCAGACTCCTCTGTCCTCCAGATTCTCCTTCCTCTTCCAGATTCCTCTCTGTCCTCCAGATTCCCTTTTCCTCTTCCAGACTCCTCTCTGTCCTCCAGATTCTCTTTTCCTCTTCCAGACTCCTCTCTGTCCTCCAGATTCTCTTTTCCTCTTCCAGACTCTTCTCTGTCCTCCAGATTCTCTTTTCTTCTTCCAGACTCCTCTCTGTCCTCCAGATTCTCTTGTCCTCTTCCAGACTCTTCTCTGTCCTCCAGATTCTCTTTTCCTCTGCCAGACTCCTCTCTGTCCTCCAGATTCTCTTTTCCTCTTCCAGATTCCTCTCTGTCCTCCAGATTCTCTCTTCCTCTTCCAGACTCTTCTCTGTCCTCCAGATTCTCTTTTCCTCTGCCAGACTCCTCTCTGTCCTCCAGATTCTCTTTTCCTCTTCCAGACTCCTCTCTGTCCTCCAGATTCTCTTGTCCTCTTCCAGACTCTTCTCTGTCCTCCAGATTCTCTTTTCCTCTGCCAGACTCTTCTCTGTCCTCCAGATTCTCTTTTCTTCTTCCAGACTCCTCTCTGTCCTCCAGATTCTCTTGTCCTCTTCCAGACTCTTCTCTGTCCTCCAGATTCTCTTTTCTTCTTCCAGACTCCTCTCTGTCCTCCAGATTCTCTCTTCCTCTTCCAGACTCTTCTCTGTCCTCCAGATTCTCTTTACTTCTTCCAGACTCCTCTCTGTCCTCCAGATTCTCTTTTCCTCTTCCAGACTCCTCTCTGTCCTCCAGATTCTCTTTTCCTCTTCCAGACTCCTCTCTGTTCTCTAGAGTCTTTCTTCCTCTTCAAGATTTCCCTTTTCATTCCAGACTGTTCTGTCCTATTCCAGACTCCTCTCTTGCCTCCAAGGTCTCCTGTCCTCTTGCAGACTCTTCACTTCCCTCCAGACTCATCTCTTTTCTCCTAGATCTTCCTTCCTATTTCAAACTCCTCACTTTCCTCCAGAGCTTCCCGTCTCCTTCCAGACTCCTCTCTTCCCTCCAGACTTTTCTGTCCCCTTCTATACTGATCCTCCACTAAACACCTATGGTCTCCACCAGACTCCATTGTGCCTGTCATAACCCTCTGTTGTCACTCCAGACTCCTCCTCATTCAGACTCTTCTGTTCCTCCTTGTCTCTCCTGTCCTCCTTCAGTTTCCTTTTTCCTCTTCACAAAGGGATCTGCCATGCTTAAATCCAACTGGACAATTTTTCTTTTTGACATCTACCACTTGGAAAGTCAGGTTCCCCGATACACATCGAACATGGTCAATCCTGACATAATCACCTCAACTCAGGACAAATGAACCATTTGAAGTGTTTGTGGAGTTTCACGTTATCGTGTGTCTTTGATCCTCCCATTTAGAGGCTCAGTGGTGGACTGGGAATACCAGGTTGGGATATTCTGGTGACGATGGAGAGGTTAAGGAACTACACCATGCCAAGCCTAAACTTCATCAGCTATCCTTCTGAGATTATCACTGTGGTGGAAACCATAATGATGCTCTCCATGACAGCCATAGAATACAATGTACAGCTCCAGGCTACTACCATGGTGGTAAGTATTGATGGGATGAGACTGTAAATGCACAGTATATGGCCAAAAGTAAGTGGACCCCTCTCCAAATTACTGAGATGAGGTATTATGGCCACCTGCGTCACGAAAAAGGTGCATGAGGGCAAACACAAAGCCCCGTAGACACATATTACCATTGTCATCGTTCTATACATTTTATTGACGTTTTTGGACATCGCTGATTGAATTTTCTTCCTTCTTTGTGCAGGATTTTGTTACGGTGTATAGTCGACTTCTCGGTTTTGACATGGAGACTTTCTGGACACCAGCACTTAGAAGGAAGCCATCCCTCGGGTCAATGGTCCTGCAGTCAGTGCAAACTATTTCCGGACTTTTTGAAGTCGATTCAAGCCCTTTCGAGCTCATCAAACAGAATTTCCAAATGAGCGCCGTGGTCTTCTTGGACCAGTTGACATGGACAAGCTACAACAGATCCTTCAACATGACTCCAGACATTGAATTGATCTTCAAAAAAATTGGCTTGAGCGACCGTAATAATGTCACTGTGATAATCATGGTCCTTAGGATCCCAGGCAGGATCCTACCTCGGAATGTCGGGGACAGCGTGAAAGGTTATGGCCACAGTGTGGAAAGTCATATTGTAATAAGCACCATTAAGACTGGGAACCAAACAGTGAATCGAGCCAATTTAGATGTGGTCTTCTTTCGTATGAAGGAACCCAACAGGACAGACATTGGTACTGCTCAATGTGCATTTTGGGACAATGGTCTCTTTGAAGGAGTTGGAGGATGGTCAACAGTAGGATGTCAGACGTTCTTAGTCAATGACAGTATTCTGTGTCGATACAGACATGGTGGGACCTTCTCGGTCTTGACATCATTTGGGGTTTTTAAGGACGTCTTGGTGGATAGTTTGGATGATGACGTTTTGGAGGATGAGGTTTTGGACACGGTCTCCCAGGTTGGATCTACTTTGTCTATCCTGAGTCTACTCATCTGCATCATAGTCTACATCATAGAATGGAAGTCTGTGGTGAAGGATGACATTTCTTTATATCGGCAGGTGACCTTGATCAATATTTCTGGGTCCATGCTGATTGCTGATGTCTGGTTCTTAGCATCTACCATAATAACCAAAAGTCATGCCAACAAGCTTTGCGTCTCAGCAGCCTTCTTCCAGCACTTCTTCTATCTGGCCAGCTTATCCTGGATGTTAGTCCAGGGGTTGATTCTCCTCTATGAGCTCGTCTTTACCTCCTTCAAGCTCATCAAAATGGCCGTCATTCTGGCTATGGTAGGAATCGGCTATGTCTCTCCATTCATCATTGCCAGTGTGACGATAGGCATGGACTATCCCAAAGAAGGATACATTGCAGACGGAGGATGCTTTTTGAATCGAGAAGACGGGGCCGTATTTGCTTTTTCAGGACCTTCTCTCCTGGTTTCGGCTGTGAACTTCCTCACTATTGGTGCAATGGTCTGGAAGATTTTACGACCTCCTGCCCCGGAAGAGACAGAGGTAGCAGAGGAAGAAGAAGACACAAAATCCTTGGTGGCCAAGGCTCTTGCCATCTTAACATCGGTGTTTGGCATAACATGGTTTCTGGAGACGGGAACGTTGTTAGACGAAGTGCACGAGTCCATTCATTATACACTTACATTCCTTAATTCTTTCCAGGTAATGTTTGTTGACCAAATAAGTATCAAATAGTTTCTTCACTTGCACGTAGATTTGTGATATAGTGTCTTTCATCATTAGTACCCTAAAAATTATAGTTTTCATTATGTAACTCCAAGTTTAGAAGAACTCCTCAAGCTCCAAAAAGATCATATCCCCCGATGAACGAGCGCTTGGGTGATCTTCAACCTCTTTGCACCAAAAGATTATCGTGAAACGTTGGTCTCCAGCTTTTCTTCTAATGCCATCCCCACCATTAGTCCCCATTTCACTGTCAATTACACAAAACGACCAAATTGCAAATTCTCCCAGTAGTCTACTAATTCCGAGAAAAATCTGCTCCATCAAACATTTCCTCTCTAACGCAAAGAAAACCATCCCTCGGGCAACTTCAGCGCTACCAAAACCACCTTCTCCAATACTAGGTGTAAAACATCTCTCTCATGTCCCATCTTCAGGAAATCTCTCAGTGATTCCATCAATATTCCACCCTACAAATGTTCTCCTACAAGTCTATAAGCCTACAAGCCTTAGCCACCATTAGAATTCCAACACTACCTCTATTGGAGAGGTCTACAGCCGCTTACTCCATCCTCCGACCTCGTCTATATAGTCTTTATATAAAATAAATGAGGAAGAAGCGTTTCATTTGTCCATACCGTGATACTATGATATCCTAATAACATCATGTCTTCCGTCTTCAGGGAGTGATCATCTTGATCTTCGGATGTCTCTTGGACAAAAGAGTAAGTTGCTAATTAACTCATTAAGCTCATTGTAACGCTCGAGGCTGGTGTAGGGGCAGCGAGCGAGATTTGTGGACCCACTGGACCTCAAGAGGGACCCGGGCTTACCCTTTGGTAGTGTGAGGGGCTTAACTAAGTGCCTACCACGAGGCAAACACTACTGTAGGTATCATTCCCAGGACAGTGACCGGGACTGTGGCAGCTGACCTCCAGGACAGGTGATGGACTAAGGTACAGGCGGGATGACTGAGGCAGACAGGTATGGTGGGCACGGCAGGGACAGATGGGTATGGGAAGGTGGAACAGGTACATGTGACGGACACAGGGATAACGAGACCTGAAAACTAGCTAGACAGACAGGACACTGATTGAGAACGTTGAGTAGGCACCTCCCCTAATGGGAAGGTGTCTTAAACACATAAGGCACCTGGAAATAAAGCACTGACCCTTTAAGAGGAGGACCTGTGTTTGCGCACGTACGTTAAGCACACTTCCAAGAGACCTGGGCTGCATGCACAGGCCCTGGGAGGAAAAGGAGGCAGTAGCACACGTGAACGGCCAGGGAAGACGTGACCTGGCCGGGGCGGTAAGTAAGTTGGCATCCCTGCAGGAACGTCAGCAAACCACTCATGAATCTCCATTTGTAGACATAAAATTGTGGAAATTTAACATCTCATTCATTTTTTTTCCAGATTCGGGAAACTCTGGCCAAATGGTTCCAAAAGCTTCAATCTCTCTTCCCCTCTCCGGCCTGCTGTGAATGCGGCTCATACAACGTGGTAAGGCAGTTTTAATTGTGGGCGCATTGAAAATTTACAGTGATGAAACCGTAAACATAAATCGCGCCGCGTTTCGTGTTTTATTGATTCTTAGATTTGTTAGGACTGAAGTCTGATCCACAAAACAGCGGCTACGACATCTCCTTACACGACGGTTATCCGGTATCTTGCACGGCTTCTTAAATAGATAGCCGGCAGGGTCCATTGAGGGGGATGTTGTGTTGGACGGCTGTACCCATCAGTTGGCCATTTAGGGGACGTGCCGGGGGTTGTTTCCCCACTGATCGGATGATAGCGTATCCTAAAACTGGACATGCCCACGACATAGCGCTCGGACAAGTTTCCCATATACACGACCATCGGCATTATCCTTCCAAAGTGGGAGAGGAAAAAGCAAAACCATGAAACCAGTAAGCTCAAGCATTGAAATTGCATCTGCCCGATCTCCCCCGATGACTCTAAATCGGGGGAACGTTTATTATTTGGTGGCCGCTCATAGGAAAGTCAAGATGCCATCTAAGTGAGAAGCGTGGAAAACACATTTCGTAGATTCCTAAAAGTAAAGTACTAGAGCGCTGAACAACATGAACTATCCTGGAGAAGCACGGGACGACAAACATGGATCATGGCGGGATTCTGTCCTTCACAACATCCGGACACGGTCGTTGTACATTGGAAAAGAAGGTGACATCATGAAAGTGTAGAATAAAGAGCCTCCATACCGGAAAAGCCAGAGAGACCATTTCTAGATGTGACCGGAGGTAATGCTCAACAACAAAAGCCACCCAAACTACAAAGCAAAACAAAGCTGCAGCTTCTATGGATGGAAGAAACCAGGATGAACTTGTGCCAGAGCGTTAGGCGCACAGTGTGGAGGAAAGGCGCTAATCAGAAGCATACCCCGTGATCTGTCACATGCGGTGGAGGCAAGGATTAATCCGGGCCTGGACGGCGCCAGTGGAGCTCAGTGTCTGGTAATTACTGATGAGGTGTCCAACAACAAAACTTACAGGATGATTTTGAAGTGTACTAAGCTATAAAAGTCCAGCCCAGATCCAGCCACATCCAGGAAAACAAATATGATTTACCATACAGCAGAACAACAACTAGTGATGAGCGGGCACTACCATGCTCAGGTGCTCAGTACTGGTAACTAGTGATGAGCGGCCACTACCATGCTCGGGTGCTCAGTACTGGTAACTAGTGATGAGCGGGCACTACCATGCTCAGGTGCTCAGTACTGGTAACTAGTGATGAACGGGCACTACCATGCTCGGGTGCTCAGTACTGGTAACTAGTGATGAGCGGGCACTACCATGCTCGGGTGCTCAGTACTGGTAACTAGTGATGAGCGGGCACTACCATGCTCAAGTGCTCTGTACTGGTAACTAGTGATGAGTGGGCACTACCATGCTCAGGTGCTCAGTACTGGTAACTAGTGATGAGCGGGCACTACCATGCTCGGGTGCTCTGTGCTGGTAACTAGTGATGAGTGGGCACTACCATTCTCGGGTGCTCAGTACTGGTAACTAGTGATGAGCGGGCACTACCATGCTCGGGTGCTCAGTACTGGTAACTCGTGATGAGCGGGCACTACCATGCTCGGGTGCTCAGTACTGGTAACTAGTGATGAGCGGGCACTACCATGCTCAGGTGCTCAGTACTGGTAACTAGTGATGAGCGGGCACTACCATGCTCGGGTGCTCAGTACTGGTAACTAGTGATGAGCGGGCACTACCATGCTCGGGTGCTCTGTACTGGTAACTAGTGATGAGCGGGCACTACCATGCTCGGGTGCTCAGTACTGGTAACTAGTGATGAGCGGGTACTACCATGCTCCGGTGCTCAGTACTGGTAACTAGTGATGAGCGGGCACTACCATGCTCGGGTGCTCAGTACTGGTAACTAGTGATGAGCGGGCACTACCATGCTCGGGTGCTCAGTACTGGTAACTAGTGATGAGCGGCCACTACCATGCTCGGGTGCTCAGTACTGGTAACTAGTGATGAGCGGGCACTACCATGCTCGGGTGCTCAGTACTGGTAACTAGTGATGAGCGGCCACTACCATGCTCGGGTGCTCTGTGCTGGTAACTAGTGATGAGTGGGCACTACCATGCTCGGGTGCTCAGTACTGGTAACTAGTGATGAGCGGGCACTACCATGCTCGGGTGCTCTGTGCTGGTAACTAGTGATGAGTGGGCACTACCATGCTCGGGTGCTCAGTACTGGTACCTAGTGATGAGCGGGCACTACCATGCTCAGGTGCTCAGTACTGGTAACTAGTGATGAGCGGGCACTACCATGCTCAGGTGCTCAGTACTGGTAACTAGTGATGAGTGGGCACTACCATGCTCAGGTGCTCAGTACTGGTAACTAGTGATGAGCGGGCACTACCATGCTCGGGTGCTTCTATTTTCAGTAGGTTTCCTATTCGTGGGAGCGGATACTCCTGTGCGGTGCTGTTATGGTGAAGGGAATAGTAAAGCTCCACTTCCTCACCTTGTCCTACACAGATTAGAGAATCTTACCAGATGAGCCCACAACACTAATCCTCATATTATACTGATGTGGGTTTGCCAAGTTATTTAGTGTTGGTGACAATGAAGGAAAATGTAATGAATGGCTGCAATTCCTAAATGGTTAATGTTAAAGTTGTTAGGTCACCTGCATTCAACCGGAAAAGCTCCACTTCATCACATCTGGTTGGATTTGATTCAAGCCATTGTGCTGGTATATAGAGGTGAAATCATGGAAACTCTGGGACTATAAAGAACACTTCTGGGCCCAAGTATATAAAATAAAACTGTTCCAGAATGTTCAATCCTGGCAATGTGGCATGACATGAATGTCATTGATGCAACGATCCTCAGCTTGGTTCAATACATCTAAGGAACACTTAATGTTTTCCTAGAAAGAAGGGAATTTTGTTACTTACCGTAAATTCCTTTTCTTCTAGCTCCTATTGGGAGACCCAGACGATTGGGTGTATAGCACTGCCTCCGGAGGCCACACAAAGCAATTACACCAAAAAGTGTAAGGCCCCTCCCCTTCTGGCTATACACCCCCAGTGGGATCACTGGCTCACCAGTTTTAGTGCAAAAGCAAGAAGGAGGAAAGCCAATAACTGGTTTAAACAAATTCACTCCGAAGTAACCTCGGAGAACTGAAAACCGTTCAACATGAACAACATGTGTACCCGAAAAACAACCAAAAATCCCGAAGGACAACAGGGCGGGTGCTGGGTCTCCCAATAGGAGCTAGAAGAAAAGGAATTTACGGTAAGTAACAAAATTCCCTTCTTCTTCGGCGCTCCATTGGGAGACCCAGACGATTGGGACGTCCAAAAGCTGTCCCTGGGTGGGTAAAGAAATACCTCATGTTAGAGCTGCAAGACAGCCCTCCCCTACGGGGAGGCAACTGCCGCCTGCAGGACTCTTCTACCTAGGCTGGCGTCCGCCGAAGCATAGGTATGCACCTGATAATGTTTGGTGAAAGTGTGCAGACTCGACCAGGTAGCTGCCTGGCACACCTGTTGAGCCGTAGCCTGGTGTCGTAATGCCCAGGACGCACCCACGGCTCTGGTAGAATGGGCCTTTCTGTGATAGTCTAGAAAGTGAAACCTCCCTCAGAGGCTCGAAGGGCGGCTTCTGGAGGGCAACTAGTACCCTGTTCAGATCCCATGGATCTAACGGCCGCTTGTACGGGGGTACGATATGGCAAACCCCCTGTAGGAACGTGCGCACCTTAGGAAGGCGTGCCAAACGCCTCTGAAAAAAGACGGATAGCGCCGAGACCTGACCTTTAAGGGAGCCGAGCGACAAACCTTTTTCTAACCCAGATTGCAGGAAAGAAAGAAAGGTAGGCAATGCAAATGGCCAGGGACTCCCTGAGCAGAGCACCAGGATAAGAATATCCTCCACGTTCTGTGGTAGATCTTAGCGGACGTGGGCTTCCTAGCCTGTCTCATGGTGGCAACGACCCTTTGAGACAATCCTGAAGACGCTAGGATCCAGGACTCAATGGCCACACAGTCAGGTTCAGGGCCGCAGAATTCCGATGGAAAAACGGCCCTTGGGACAGTAAGTCTGGTCGGTCTGGTAGTGCCCACGGTTGGCCGACCGTGAGCTGCCACAGATCCGGATACCACGCCCTCCTCGGCCAGTCTGGGGCGACGAGTATGACGCGGCTGCAATCGGATCTGATCTTGCGTAGCACTCTGGGCAAGAGTGCCAGAGGTGGAAACACATAAGGGAGCCGGAACTGCGACCAATCTTGCACTAGGGCGTCTGCCGCCAGCGCTCTTTGATCGCGAGACCGTGCCATGAAGGTTGGGACCTTGTTGTTGTGCCGGGACGCCATGAGGTCGACGTCCGGCCTTCCCCATCGGCGACAGATTTCCTGAAACACGTCTGGGTGAAGGGACCATTCCCCTGCGTCCATGCCCTGGCGACTGAGGAAGTCTGCTTCCCAGTTTTCTACGCCGGGGATGTGAACTGCGGATATGGTGGAGGCCGTGGCTTCCACCCACATCAGAATCCGCCGGACTTCCTGGAAGGCTTGCCGACTGCGTGTCCCCCCTTGGTGGTTGATGTATGCCACCGCTGTGGAGTTGTCCGACTGAATTCGGATCTGCCTTCCTTCCAGCCACTGCTGGAAGGCTAGTAGGGCAAGATACACTGCTCTGATTTCCAGAACATTGATCTGAAGGGTGGACTCCTGCTGAGTCCACGTACCCTGAGCCCTGTGGTGGAGAAAAACTGCTCCCCACCCTGACAGACTCGCGTCTGTCGTGACCACCGCCCAAGACGGTGGTAGGAAGGATCTTCCCTGTGATAATGAGGTGGGAAGAAGCCACCACTGCAGAGAGTCCTTGGCCGTCTGGGAAAGGGAGACTTTCCTGTCCAGGGATGTTGACTTCCCGTCCCATTGGCGGAGAATGTCCCATTGAAGTGGGCGCAGATGAAACTGCGCAAACGGAACCGCTTCCATTGCCGCCACCATCTTCCCGAGGAAGTGCATGAGGCGTCTTAAGGAGTGCGACTGACTTTGAAGGAGAGCCTGCACCCCAGTCTGTAGTGACCTCTGCTTGTCCAGCGGAAGCTTCACTATCGCTGAGAGAGTATGAAACTCCATGCCAAGATACGTTAGTGATTGGGTCGGTGACAGATTTGACTTTGAGAAGTTGATGATCCACCCGAACGTCTGGAGAGTCTCCAGTGCAACAGTCAAGCTGAATTGGCATGCCTCTTGAGAGGGTGCCTTGACCAGTAGATCGTCCAAGTAAGGGATCACAGAGTGTCCCTGAAAGTGCAAGACTGCTACCACTGCCGCCATGATCTTGGTGAATACCCGTGGGGCTGTCGCTAGACCAAATGGCAGAGCTACGAACTGAAGATGGTCATCTCCTATCACGAAGCGTAGAAAGCGTTGGTGCTCTGTAGCAATCGGCACGTGGAGATAAGCATCCTTGATGTCTATTGATGCTAGGAAATCTCCTTGAGACATTGAGGCAATGACTGAGCGGAGGGATTCCATCCGGAACCGCCTGGCGTTCACATGCTTGTTGAGCAGTTTTAGGTCCAGAACAGGACGGAATGAGCTGTCCTTTTTTGGCACCACAAAGAGATTGGAGTAAAAACCTTGACCTCGTTCCTGAAGAGGAACAGGGACCACCACTCCTTCTGCTCTTAGAGAATTCACCGCCTGCAGAAGGGCATCTGCTCGGTCGGGATGTGGGGAAGTTCTGAAGAACCGAGGCGGAGGCCGAGTACTGAACTCTATCCTGTACCCGTGAGACAAAATGTCTGTTACCCACCGGTCTTTGACCTGTGGCAGCCAAATGTCGCAAAAGCGGGAGAGCCTGCCACCGACCGAGGATGCGGAGGGAGGCGGCCGAAAGTCATGAGGCAGCCGCCTTGGAAGCGGTACCTCCGGTTGCTTTCTTGGGGCGTGAGTGAGCCCGCCAGGAATCAGAGCTCCTTTGCTCTTTCTGAGTCCCTTTGGACGAGGAGAATTGGGGCTTGCCCGAGCCTCGAAAGGACCGAAACTTTGACTGCCACTTCCTCTGTGGAGGTTTGCTTGATCTGGGCTGGGGTAAGGAGGAGTCCTTACCTTTGGACTGTTTAATGATTTCCGCCAATTGCTCACCAAACAGTCTGTCTCCAGACAATGGCAAGCCGGTTAAACATTTTTTAGAAGCAGAATCTGCTTTCCATTCCTTTAACCACAAGGCTCTGCGCAAAACTACAGAGTTGGCGGATGCCATTGAGGTACGGCTCGTAGAGTCCAGTACCGCATTGATAGCGTAGGTCGCAAACGCAGACATTTGCGTAGTTAGGGACGCCACTTGCGGCACTGCTGGACGTATGAGAGAGTCCACCTGTGCCAGACCAGCTGAAATAGCTTGGAGTGCCCATACGGCCGCGAATGCTGGAGCAAACGACGCGCCGATAGCTTCATAGACAGATTTCAACCAAAGGTCCATCTGTCTGTCATTGGCATCTTTAAGTGAAGCCCCATCCTCCACTGCAACTATGGATCTAGCTGCAAGCCTGGATATTGGAGGGTCCACTTTTGGACACTGGGTCCAGCGTTTGACCACGTCAGGGGGAAAAGGATAACGTGTATCCTTAAGGCGTTTAGAAAAACGCTTGTCCGGATAAGTATTGTGTTTCTGGATGGATTCTCTGAAGTCAGAGTGGTCCAGAAAAGTACTCAATTTACGCTTGGGATACAGAAAATGGAATTTCTCCTGCTGTGCAGCTGCCTCCTCTGCAGAAGGGGCTGGGGGAGAAATATCCAACAGACTGTCTGTTATCTTGCTTTAATGCAAGTTGGGGGTGCAGCCCTCCTGATACTGAGGCTGAACAATTACCTGCGTCTCACTTTTTGCTGTGTATTTAATCTGGGACCCAGCTGACCACTTTACCATCCATATTGAAGTTTTGACATGACACAAGTCAGGTACAGAATATGTTTTTAACTTTAGTAGGTTAGGGACTGTCTCAGATGGGTACACCGTGACGAGGTGAGACAGCTTCTTACCTTTTTGCAAAAATGTATATACTAAGTACCCTGTTTATTAAGCACTTGCAATTTATTTATTTATAGTCAGGGTATTTTTTCTACAATTTTCTCCTTGTTTTTTTTCTAGTCTTGAGGCTGCAATTCACATGCTTGTAATGTTGCATGTTTATTGAACAATTGTCACAGCTCAGTTTTTTTGGTGTTTATTTTATCAGCAAAGACTGCAAATTCTGTCCCCGTCACCGGGGCAGGGTTCACAGGCGCCTCTGCCTGGGCTACCACCACAATAGGCTCTGGCTGACGAAGTGCCACTGGGACTGAACATTGCACACAATGAGAGTCGTTGGAGCCTGCTGGTAGATTAGCCCCACATGCTGTACAAGCAGTGTATACAGCCCGTGCCTTGGCACCCTTGCGTTTTGCGGATGACATGCTGTTGTCTCCTCAAAGCAATATAGGGTGTACAGCCAAGAAGCGACCTTACAGTGCAGTATATAAATATATCTAGACACAGCAGTGTCTATGGTACAGCGAAAAATATAACACTGTGGCACTAGTGGGGCCGCACGTATGTGCTGCTTACCGCCCGCTTAGCGCGGGTGTGTGGTCGCCAGAAACCCCTAGCCTGGGTCCCCCAGAGCCTGCGTCCGTTCTCCAGCCAGACTGCATGTGTATAATGGCTGCCGGCGTCCTGGGGAGCTGCAAGCCTGGGGGCGGGCCTAGGGCGTGCACAGAGAAAAAGCGCGAAGCCTGTGTCCTACTGTGCTCAGTGAGAGGGCTGGAGCATGTAAATCGTGCTCCAGCCCTCGGCGCTGCCGATTGAACAACGTCTCTCCCCTACCCTGATTGACAGGGTGGGGGGCGTTAACGAAGCGGAGCTAGGCCGCAGTAAACCGGGGACTAAAGTTAGAAGCGCCGCCGCCGTAAAAGCGCGGTCGGCGCGTCCCCGGCGCACTACAAGTCGCAGCTGCGCCGCCGCTCCAGGGGCGGTCGGCGCGGCGATCCACACACATAAAGTCCCCCAGTAATCTGCGGGGACTATAAGCCCAGCGCACAGCGCTACAGTCCCCGGCGCACTAGCACACCCAGCAAGCCTGGGGTGTGCGTGGCCTGCCATACGGGGACACAGAGTACCTGAAAGTTGCAGGGCCTTGTCCCTGAACGGCACTCCCGCTCCACATCCAGCAGGTTCTATAGGTCTGTGGATGGAGCCCGGCCTCAGGGCTTGGTGGCCGGTAAGATCCCACTTCCTCAGAGCCCTTCAGGGGGATGGGGAAGGAAAACAGCATGTGGGCTCCAGCCTCCGTACCCGCAATGGGTACCTCAACCTTACAAACCACAAGTGGGGTGAGAAGGGAGCATGCTGGGGGCCCCATATGGGCCCTCTTTTCTTCCATCCGATATAGTCAGCAGCTACTGCTGACTAAACAGTGGAGCTATGCGTGGATGTCTGACCTCCTTCGCACAAAGCAGAAAACTGGTGAGCCAGTGATCCCACTGGGGGTGTATAGCCAGAAGGGGAGGGGCCTTACACTTTTTGGTGTAATTGCTTTGTGTGGCCTCCGGAGGCAGTGCTATACACCCAATCGTCTGGGTCTCCCAATGGAGCGCCGAAGAAATGTCCATTACAGCAAAGCTTCAGTCAGTTCTTATTAGAAGAGGAGGATATGATTTGATTTCGGGCATGACACTTAATTTCCTAATGGATCCAAATGCAAAAAAAAAAAAAAAAAAGGGAACCGCCATGGGTTCCTGCTTATCCCTGCATCAGGCAATATGCAACAGTGAAGCTAGTAGTATTTACCAACAAAAGAGAAAAACTATTTAAAAGTAGAGTTAAGCAAAATGGACAGGAGACATCTTTGGGTATTTGAGTTCCTCACCAATTTTAGTAGACAGGGGCTGGTGACCGCACATCCCAAATATTAATTAAGCTGTATTCTTTGCTATTCATCTGCATATAACTGCAACATGGTGAAAAGAACAATGGTGGCAGAATGGGAAGAAAGTGGTCAATGGTCTATAAAATGAGCCTTAACTTGAATGCAACAAGCATCTAAAAAGCGGGATACTTCTGATTCAGAGTTCTGAGCTGCCAAACTCGTGGCCCCCCCCAATCAATAGGTTATCAATGATTAAGTAGTTGACAACCTCTGACATTTGTGTCTTCCAGGAGCAGATCCGTGAAACAGAAGTTATAGAGGCCTACATACAGATCTTCCACAAGCGATGTGATGACCACCTCACTCTAAACCAACAGAGACCCGCGCTTTCCACCTCTGCTGCAAAACATGTGATGCCCGTTGAAAAAGATAAAAAGCAATAGATGTAAATGAACTATAAATGTATTAATCTACTGTGAAAATAATAAACTAATCAGTAAATGTGACTAATTTTAGCTCAAGACGACAGTTTTTTTTATTAATGTTTTTATTAATTCCTGAAAAAGTCAGCTTTTCTGTTCACTCCCTCATGAACTCAGTCACAGAATTGTCTTTTGTTTTCTTTTCTAATAGCTCTGAAAGCTGGTGCTGTTACAAGGCAAGAAGTAGTTCATTTTCTGTACACTTGTAAGTGCTATGTCTTTGCCAAAAAGCAGGGAACCGCGATGGGCTCCTGTTTAACCCCATATTTGGTAATACACAACAGAGAAGTCAGTGGAACTTGCCCTTTGCTTCAATACATATCACTTATTTCCAAAGTTGCAGACAAGGCATCTAAGAAAAAAATAGTTATTTACAGTGCTGCAAAATGGGAGAAAGACATTCCTAGGCATTAGCGCATTGCTCCGATGTTTCTGATGAGACCGATGACATGTACGAGGTCACGTTACTGAGGATAGGCTTCTACAATCATTCCGTGGCCCTACAGGAGGAAAAATAAATAAGAAATTAAATGATTTGACCCAAATACAAGCAGGCAAGGTCTTTGTAAATTACTATAGACATTTTTTTTTTGTTTTTTTATTTGTTTTTTTTATTAGAAAGGACATAAAAAGCCACATGCTCCCTCCCCACCAAAAAAAAAAAAAAAAAAAAAAAAATATAAAAATTATATAATATAATATATATTATAATTATTATATATATATATATATATATATATATATATATATATATATATATATATATATATATATATATATATATATATATATATATATATATATATTATATAATATATACATATACATACATTATATATAAATATATATTACATTTTTTATATTAAAATATATATATATATTAAATTTTTATATTAATATAAATATATATTACATTTTTTATATAATATATAAAAAATGTAATATATATATATATATATATATTATATATATATATACATACATACATATATACATATACACACACATACACACATATTAAATTTTTTATATTAAAATTCTAGCTCCAATTGGGAGACCCAGACGATTGGGTGTATAGCTACTGCCTCCGGAGGCCACACAAAGTATTACACTAAAAAGTGTAAGGCCCCTCCCCTTCTGCATATACACCCCCCGTGGATCACGGGCTGCTTCAGTTTTAGTGCAAAAGCAAGAAGGAGGAAAGCCAATAACTGGTTAAACAATTCAATCCGAAGGAACATCGGAGAACTGAAACCATTCAACATGAACAACATGTGTACCCGAAAAACAACCAAAAAAATCCCGAAGGAACAGGGGCGGGTGCTGGGTCTCCCAATTGGAGCTAGAAGAAAAGGAATTTACGGTAAGTAACAAAATTCCCTTCTTCTTCGGCGCTCCATTGGGAGACCCAGACGATTGGGACGTCCAAAAGCAGTCCCTGGGTGGGTAAATTAATACCTCAAGTTTGGACTGTAAAAACAGCCCTTCCCTACATGGAGGCAACCGCCGCCTGCAGGACTCTTCTACTTAGGCTGGCATCCGCCTAAGCGTAGGCATGCACCTGATAACGCTTGGTGAAGGTGTGCAGACTCGCCCAGGTAGCCGCCTGGCACACCTGCTGAGCCGTAGCCTGGTGCCGTAATGTCCAGGACGCACCCACGGCTCTGGTAGAATGGGCTTTCATCCCTGATGGAACCGGAAGCCCAGCAGAACGGTAGGCTTCAAGAATTGGTTCCTTGATCCATCGAGCCAGGGTGGATTTGGAAGCCTGCGACCCTTTGCGCTGACCAGCGACAAGTACAAAGGGTGCATCCGAGCGGCGCAGGGGCGCCGTGCGGGAAATGTAGATTCTGAGCGCTCTCACCAGATCTAACAAATACAAATCCAATTCATATCGATGAACTGGATGAGGACAAAAGGAAGGTAAGGAGATATCCTGACTGAGATGAAAAGGGGGATACCACCTTAGGGAGAAACCCCGGAATCAGGCGCAGCACTACCTTGTCTTGGTGAAACACCAAGAAGGGAGCTTTGGATGACCGCGCTGCGAGCTCGGACACTCTCTGAAGAGACGTGACCGCTACCAAAAAGGCCACTTTCAGTGAAAGTCGAGAAAGTGAAACATCCCTCAGAGGCTGAAAGGGCGGCTCCTGGAGAGCAATTAGTACCCTGTTCAGATCCCATGGGTCTAACGGCCTCTTGTACGGAGGGACAATGTGACAAACCCCCTGCAGGAACGTGCGTACCTGAGGAAGTCGCCCTATGCGCTTCTGAAAGAATACAGACAGCGCTGGGACTCGTCCGTTAAGGGAGCCGAGCGACAAACCTTTTCCCAAACCAGATTGCAGGAAGGAAGGAAAAGTAGGCAATGCAAATGTCCAGGGAGACACTCCCTGAGCAGAGCACTAAGATAAGAATATCTTCCACGTCTTGTGGTGGATCTCGGCTTGAGATAATCCTGAAGACGCTAGGATCCAGGACTCAAGGCTGTAGAATTCAGATGGAAAAAACGGCCCTTGGGACAGTAAGTCTGGCCGGTCTGGTAGTGCCCACGGTTGGCCGACCGTGAGATGCCACAGATGCAGGTACCACGACCTCCTCGGCCAGTCTGGGGCGACGAGGATGGCGCGGCGGCAATCGGAGCTGATCTTGCGTAGCCCTCTGGGCAACAGTGTCAGAGGGGGAAACACATAGGGTAGCTGGAACTGCGACCAATCCTGAACTAAGGCGCCTGCCGCCAGAGCTCTTTGATCGTGAGACCGCGCCATGAAAATCGGGCCCTTGTTGTTGTGCCGAGACGCCATTAGGTCGACGTCCGGCCTCCCCCAGCGGCTACAGATTTCTTGAGACCCGTCCGGGTGCAGAGACCATTCCCCTGCGTCCATGCCCTGGCGACTGAGGAAGTCTGCTTCCCAGTTTTCTACGCCCGGGATGTGAACTGCGGATATGGCGTATGCTCTGTCTTCCACCCACATCAGAATCCGCCGGACTTCCTGGGAGGCTTGCCGACTGCGTGTTCCGCCTTGGTGGTTGATGTATGCCACCGCTGCGAAGTTGTCCGACTGAATTCGGATCTGTTTGCCTTCCAGCCTCTGCTGGAAGGCTTGCAGGGCAAGATACCCTGCCCAGATTTCCAGAACATTGATCTGAAGGGTGGACTCCTCTGAAGAGAGTCCTTGCCCGTCTGAGAAAGGGGTACGTTCCTGTCTAGGGACGTTGACTCCCCAACCCATTGGCGAAGAATGTCCTATAGAAGTGGACGCAGATGAAACTGCGCGAAAAGGACTGCCTCTGCATGAGGCGTCTTAAGGGGTGTGACTGGCCTTGAAGGAGAGACTGCACCCCCGTCTGTAGTGAACGCTGTATGGCCAGCGGGAGCTGCACCATCGCTGAGAGAGTGTGAAGCTCCATGCCAAGATATGTCAGCGCTTGGGTCGGTGTCAGATTTAACTTTGAAAAGTTTATGATCCACCCGAAACTCTGGAGAGTCTCCAGCGCCACGTTCAGGCTGTGTTGGCATGCCTCTTGAGAGGGTGCCTTGACAAGTAGATCGTCCAAGTAAGGGATTACAGAGTGACCCTGAGAGTGCAGGACTACTCCCACTGCTGCCATGAACTTGTGAAAAGCCGTGGGGCTGTCGCCAGACCGAAGGGCAGGGCTACGAACTGAAGATGCTCGTCTTCAATAACGAATCGTAGCCAACACCGGTGCTCTGGAGCAATCGGCACGTGGAGATAAGCATCCTGATGTCTATTGACGCTAGGAAATCTCCTTGAGATATGGAGGCAATGACGGAGCGGAGGGATTCCATCCGGAACCGCCTGGTTTTCACGTGCTTGTTGAGCAGGTTTAGGTCCAAAACGGAACGGAAGAGCCGTCGTTTTTTGGTACCACAACCAGATTGGAGTAAAAACCGTATCTTGTTCCTGAGGAGGAACAGGGATTACCACTCCTTCTGCCTGCAGAAGAGCATCGGCTCGGTCGGGAGGTGAGGAAGTTCTGAAAATCTAGTCGGAGGACGAGAACAGAACTCTATCCTGTACACGTGAGACAAAATGTCTCTCACCCACCGGTCTTTGACCTGTGGCAGCTAAATGTCGCCAAAGCGGGAGAGTCTGCCACCGACCGCGGATGCGGAGAGAGAGAGCTGAACGTCATGAGGAAACCGCCTTGGTAGCGGTTCCTCCGGCTGCCTTCCTTGGGCGTGATTGAGCCTGCCAGGAATCTGCGCCTCTCTGAGCTTTTTGAGTCCTTTTGGACGAGGACAATTGGGACCTGCCCGAGCCTGGGAAGGACCGAAACCTCGACTGTCCCTTCCTCTGTTGGGTGTTGTTTGATCTGGGCTGGTGTAAGGAAGAGTCCTTACCCTTGGACTGTTTAATGATTTCATCCAATCGCTCACCAAACAGTCTGTCACCAGATAACAGCAAACTGGTTAAGCACTTTTTTGGAAGCAGAATCTGCTTTCCATTCCCTCAACCACAAGGCTCTGCGTAAAACCACGGAGTTGGCGGACGCCACTGACGTACGGCTCGTAGAGTGCAGGACAGCATTAATAGCGTAAGTCGCAATGCAGACATTGCGAGGTTAAGGACGCCATCTGCGGCACAGATGTACATGTGACAGTGTCCACGTGCGCAAGACCAGCTGAAATAGCTTGGAATGCCCATACGGCTGCGAATGCCGGAGCAACCGACACGCCGATAGCTTCATAGACAGAATTCAACCCGAGGACCATCTGTCTGTCAATGGCATCTTTAAGTGAAGTCCCATCTTCCACTGCAACTATGGATCTAGCCGCAAGCCTGGAGATTGGGGGATCCACCTTTGGACACTGGGTCCAGCGCTTGACCACGTCAGGGGGAAAGGGATAACGTGTATCCTTAATACGATTGGAGAACGCTTATCTGGATAAGTGTGGTGTTTCCGGATTGCTTCTCTGAAGTCAGAGTGGCCAGAAAAGTACTCAATATACGCTTGAGATACCGAAAAGGGATTTCTCCTGCTGTGAAGCTGACTCCTCCACCGGAGGAGCTGAGGGAGAAATATCCAACATTCCATTGATGGACGCTAGAAGATCATTCACTATGGCGTCACCATCCGGTGTATCCGGATTGAGAGCGGTCTCAGGAGCAGAGTCCTGATCAGCTATGTCTGCCTCATCATACAGAGAGTCCCGCTGTGACCCTAACCAGTGATGAATCCGAGTGCCGCTCCCAGCGAGCTCGCTTAGACTGTCTGGGACTGTCGTCCATGTCAGAGCCTGCGCCCTGGGATGCATGGGACCCCCCCGGAGCATTGATTTGTTCCAAATGAGGGCGTATCAACATTGCCCATGGTCCGTCTGGACTGCAAAGTCTCTAAGATGTTAGTCACAGTCACAGACCTATCAGCCGAAACTGCAACTCCGTCCCTGTCCCTGGACAGGGTTCACAGGTGGTTCCTTTAGCCACCTCTAGCAGAGACCCCGGCTGACCAAGTGCTACAGGGGAGCATTGCACACAATGGGGACAGTGGAACCTGCCGTGTGGAACAGTATCACGTGCAGTACAAGCAGCATAGAAAGCCTGTGCCTTGGCACCTTTTCTTTTTTGCTGCTGTTGTCTAGCCATCTAGAAGCATATAGCCAAGAATAGCGACCGTACAGTGCAATGTATAGCATACAAGCAGAAAGTACAAATGAACACTTCAGCACATGCAGTACAAGCAGCATAGAAAGCCTGTGCCTTAGCACCCTTGCTTTTTTGCTGCTGTTGTCCAGCCATCTAGGAGTATATAGCCCAGAATAGCGACCGTACAGTGCAGTGTATAGCATACCAGCATAAAGTACAAATGAACACTTCAGCACATGCAATACAAGCAGCCTAGAAAGCCTGTGCCTTAGCACCCTTGCTTTTTTGCTGCTGTTGTCTAGCCATCTAGGAGTAAAATACAAATGGCATTAGTGGGGTCAGCACTTCAGGTGCTGCTTACCGCCCGCCCAAAGGCGGGTGTGTGGTCGCCCGAATCCTGTGACTGGTTGCCCAGAGCTTGTCTCCCTTCTCCAGCCCAGACTGCGTGCAGGAATGGCTGCCGGCGTCTTGTGAAGAGGGGCGGGCCGTGGGCGTGCCCCAGACAAGAGCGGGAAACTGGCGTCCCACTGTGTCCAGTGAAGGGGGCTGGAGAATGCAAAGCAGACTCCAGCTCTCGGCGCTGACTGTCTGTACAGCGTCCCGCCCCTCCCCTGACTTTCCATCCGACATAGTCAGCAGCTGCTGCTGACTAAAAACAGTGGAGCTATGCGTGGATGTCTGACCTCCTTCGCACAAAGCATAAAACTGAAGCAGCCCGTGATCCATAATATATATATATATATATATATATATATATATATATATATAATATAATATATATATATATATATATATATATATATATATATATATATATATATATATATATATATATATATATATATATATATATATATATATATATATATATAAATCAAAAGAAGGGAATTTTGTTTACTTACCGTAAATTCCTTTTCTTCTAGCTCCAATTGGGAGACCCAGACAATTGGGTGTATAGCTATGCCTCCGGAGGCCACACGAAGTATTACACTAAAAGTGTAAAGCCCCTCCCCTTCAGCCTATACACCCCCCGTGCTGCCACGGGCTCATCAGTTTTGGTGCAAAAGCCCGAAGGAGGAAAAAATTATAAACTGGTTTAAAGTAAATTCAATCCGAAGGAATATCGGAGAACTGAAACCATTTAACATGAACAACATGTGTATACAAAAACAGGGGCGGGTGCTGGGTTTCCCAATTGGAGCTAGAAGAAAAGGAATTTACGGTAAGTAAACAAAATTCCCTTCTTCTTTGTCGCTCCTTATTGGGAGACCCAGACAATTGGGACGTCCAAAAGCAGTCCCTGGGTGGGTAAATAATACCTCATAATAGAGCCGTAACGGCTCCGTCCTACAGGTGGGCAACTGCCGCCTGAAGGACTCGCCTACCTAGGCTGGCATCTGCCGAAGCATAGGTATGCACCTGATAGTGTTTCGTGAAAGTGTGCAGGCTCGATCAGGTAGCCACCTGACACACCTGCTGAGCCGTAGCCTGGTGTCGCAAGGCCCAGGACGCTCCCACGGCCCTGGTAGAATGGGCCTTCAGTCCTGAGGGAACCGGAAGCCCCGAGGAACGGTAAGCTTCGAGAATTGGTTCCTTGATCCACCGAGCCAGGGTTGACTTGGAAGCTTGTGTCCCTTTACGCTGGCCAGCGACAAGGACAAAGAGTGCATCCGAGCGGCGCAGGGGCGCCGTACGAGAAATGTAGAGTCTGATTGCTCTCACCAGATCTAACAAGTGCAAATCCTTTTCACATTGGTGAATTGGATGAGGACAAAACGAGGGTAAGGAGATGTCCTGATTGAGATGAAAAGGGGATACCACCTTAGGGAGGAATTCCGGAACCGGACGCAGAACCACCTTGTCCTGGTGAAACACCAGGAAAGGAGCTTTGCATGATAACGCTGCCAACTCAGACACTCTGCGAAGTGAGGTGACTGCTACTAGAAAAACCACTTCTAGGATCCAGGACTCAATGGCCACACAGTCAGGTTGAGGGCCGCAGAATTCAGATGGAAAAACGGCCCTTGAGACAGCAAATCTGGTCGGTCTGGCAGTGCCCACGGTTGGCCGACCGTGAGATGCCACAGATCCGGGTACCACGACCTCCTCGGCCAGTCTGGAGCGACGAGGATGACGCGGCGGCAGTCGGCCCTGATCTTGCGTAACACTCTGGGCAACAGTGCCAGAGGAGGAAACACATAAGGAAGCCGAAACTGCGACCAATCCTGAACTAAGGCGTCTGCCGCCAGAGCTCTGTGATCTTGAGATCGAGCCATGAATGTTGGGACCTTGTTGTTGTGCCGTGACGCCATTAGGCCGACGTCCGGCATCCCCCAGCGGCAACAGATCTCCTGAAACACGTCCGGGTGAAGGGACCATTCCCCTGCGTCCATGCCCTGGCGACTGAGAAAGTCTGCTTCCCAGTTTTCTACGCCCGGGATGTGAACTGCGGATATGGTGGATGCTGTGGCTTCCACCCACAGCAGAATCTGCCGGACTTCCTGGAAGGCTTGCCGACTGCGTGTCCCACCTTGGTGGTTGATGTAAGCCACCGCTGTGGAGTTGTCCGACTGAATTCGGATCTGCTTGCCTTCCAGCCACTGCTGGAACGCTTTTAGGGCAAGATACACTGCCCTGATCTCCAGAACATTGATCTGAAGTGAGGACTCTTGCTGAGTCCACGTACCCTGAGCCCTGTGGTGGAGAAAAACTGCTCCCCACCCTGACAGACTCGCGTCAGTCGTGACCACCGCCCAGGATGGGGGTAGAAAGGATTTCCCCTTCGATAATGAGGTGGGAAGAAGCCACCACCAAAGGGAAGCTTTGGTTGCCTGAGAGAGGGAGACATTCCTGTCTAGGGACGTCGGCATCCTGTCCCACTTGCGTAGGATGTCCCATTGAAGAGGACACAGGTGAAACTGCGCGAAAGGGACTGCTTCCATTGCTGCCACCATCTTCCCCAGGAAGTGCATGAGGCGCCTCAAGGGGTGTGACCGACCTTGAAGGAGAGATTGTACCCCTGTCTGTAGTGAACGCTGTTTGTCCAGCGGAAGCTTCACTATCGCTGGAAGAGTATGAAACTCCATGCCAAGATATGTCAGTGATTGGACCGGTGTCAGATTTGACTTTGGAAAATTGGTGATCCACCCGAAACTCTGGAGAATCTCCAGAGTAACGTTGAGGCTGTGTTGGCATGCCTCTTGAGAGGGTGCCTTGACCAGCAGATCGTCTAAGTAAGGTATCACTGAGTGACCCTGAGAGTGGAGGACCGCAACTACTGTAGCCATGACCTTGGTGAAAACCCTTGGGGCTGTCGCCAGGCCGAACGGCAGTGCCGCGAACTGAAGGTGTTCGTCTCCTATGGCGAAGCGCAAGAAGCGCTGATGCTCTGGAGCAATTGGTACGTGGAGATAAGCATCCTTGATATCGATCGATGCTAGGAAATCTCCTTGGAACATTGAGGCGATGACGGAGCTGAGGGATTCCATCCGGAACCGCCTGGTCCTTACGTGTTTGTTGAGCAGTTTTAGGTCCAAAACAGGACGGAAGGACCCGTCCTTCTTTGGAACCACAAACAGGTTGGAGTAGAAACCGTGACCCTGTTGCTGAAGAGGAACCGGGACCACCACTCCTTCTGCCTTCAGAATGCACACCGCCTGCAGAAGAGCCTCGGCTCGCTCGGGAGGCGGAGATGTTCTGAAGAATCGAGTCGGAGGACGAGAGCTGAACTCTATCCTGTAACCGTGAGACAAAATGTCTCTCACCCAACGGTCTTTTACTTGTGGCAGCCAGGTGTCGCAAAAGCGGTAGAGCCTGCCACCGACCGAGGAAGCGGTGTGAGGAGGCCGTAAGTCATGAGAAAGCCGCCTTAGTAGCAGCACCTCCGGCGGTCTTTTTAGGGCGTGATTTAGACCGCCATGCATCGGAGTTCCTCTGATCCTTCTGCGGCCTTTTGGACGAGGAGAATTGGGACCTGCCCGCACTCCGAAAGGACCGAAACCTCGACTGTCCCCTCCTCTGTTGGGGTGTTTTTGGTTTGGCCTGGGGTAAGGATGTTTCCTTTCCCTTGGATTGTTTGATGATTTCATCCAATCTCTCACCAAACAAACGGTCGCCAGAAAATGGCAATCCAGTTAAGCACTTTTTGGAAGCCAAATCTGCAGCCACAAGGCCCTGCGTATTGCCACCGAATTGGCGGCTGCAACCGCTGTACGGCTCGCAGAGTCCAGGACAGCATTAATAGCGTAGGACGCAAATGCCGACGTTTGAGAGGTTATGGACGCCACCTGCGGCGCAGACGTACGTGTGAGTGCGTCAATTTGCGCCTGACCAGCTGAGATAGCTTGGAGTGCCCATACGGCTGCGAATGCTGGAGCAGAAGACGCGCCGATAGCTTCATAGATGGATTTCAACCAGAGCTCCATCTGTCTGTCAGTGGCATCCTTGAGTGAAGCTCCATCTTCCACTGCAACTATGGATCTAGCCGCAAGTCTGGAGATTGGAGGATCCACCTTGGGACACTGAGTCCAGCCCTTGACCACGTCAGGGGG
>NW_027444131.1:0-28771 GCF_048569485.1 Anomaloglossus baeobatrachus
AAACTATAACAGATGCAAGCTTGTCCTGTTTGGTGGAGATGATATTTAATAAAATAAGTAGAAATCCACTAAAAGTTTTGTTTGGTTATCTTGCAATCCCGAGATAATCGTCTCCATGCTCCAAATCCATTTTAAAGCCATTTTTAAGGCATTTCGCGCATACATGAAATGAACACATTTTTCTCCAAAACTATAACAGATGCAAGCTTGTCCTGTTTGGTGGAGATGATATTTAATAAAATAAGTAGAAATCCACTAAAAGTTTTGTTTGGTTATATTGCAATCCCGAGATAATCGTCTCCATGCTCCAAATCCATTTTAAAGCCATTTTTAAGGCATTTCGCGCATACATGAAATGAACACATTTTTCTCCAAAACTATAACAGATGCAAGCTTGTCCTGTTTGGTGGAGATGATATTTAATAAAATAAGTAGAAATCCACTAAAAGTTTTGTTTGGTTATCTTGCAATCCCGAGATAATCGTCTCCATGCTCCAAATCCATTTTAAAGCCATTTTTAAGGCATTTCGCGCATACATGAAATGAACACATTTTTCTCCAAAACTATAACAGATGCAAGCTTGTCCTGTTTGGTGGAGATGATATTTAATAAAATAAGTAGAAATCCACTAAAAGTTTTGTTTGGTTATCTTGCAATCCCGAGATAATCGTCTCCATGCTCCAAATCCATTTTAAAGCCATTTTTAAGGCATTTCGCGCATACATGAAATGAACACATTTTTCTCCAAAACTATAACAGATGCAAGCTTGTCCTGTTTGGTGGAGATGATATTTAATAAAATAAGTAGAAATCCACTAAAAGTTTTGTTTGGTTATATTGCAATCCCGAGATAATCGTCTCCATGCTCCAAATCCATTTTAAAGCCATTTTTAAGGCATTTCGCGCATACATGAAATGAACACATTTTTCTCCAAAACTATAACAGATGCAAGCTTGTCCTGTTTGGTGGAGATGATATTTAATAAAATAAGTAGAAATCCACTAAAAGTTTTGTTTGGTTATCTTGCAATCCCGAGATAATCGTCTCCATGCTCCAAATCCATTTTAAAGCCATTTTTAAGGCATTTCGCGCATACATGAAATGAACACATTTTTCTCCAAAACTATAACAGATGCAAGCTTGTCCTGTTTGGTGGAGATGATATTTAATAAAATAAGTAGAAATCTACTAAAAGTTTCGTTTGTTTATATTGCCATCCTGAGATAATCGTCTCCATGCTCCAAATCCATTTTAAAGCCATTTCAAAGGCATTTTGCGCATACATGAAATGAACACATTTTTCTCCAAAACTATAACACATGCAAGCTTGTCCTGTTTGGTGGAGATGATATTTAATAAAATAAGTAGAAATCCACTAAAAGTTTTGTTTGGTTATCTTGCAATCCCGAGATAATCGTCTCCATGCTCCAAATCCATTTTAAAGCCATTTTTAAGGCATTTCGCGCATACATGAAATGAACACATTTTTCTCCAAAACTATAACAGATGCAAGCTTGTCCTGTTTGGTGGAGATGATATTTAATAAAATAAGTAGAAATCCACTAAAAGTTTTGTTTGGTTATCTTGCAATCCCGAGATAATCGTCTCCATGCTCCAAATCCATTTTAAAGCCATTTTTAAGGCATTTCGCGCATACATGAAATGAACACATTTTTCTCCAAAACTATAACAGATGCAAGCTTGTCCTGTTTAGTGGAGATGATATTTAATAAAATAAGTAGAAATCCACTAAAAGTTTTGTTTGGTTATCTTGCAATCCCGAGATAATCGTCTCCATGCTCCAAATCCATTTTAAAGCCATTTTTAAGGCATTTCGCGCATACATGAAATGAACACATTTTTCTCCAAAACTATAACAGATGCAAGCTTGTCCTGTTTGGTGGAGATAATATTTAATAAAATAAGTAGAAATCTACTAAAAGTTTCGTTTGTTTATATTGCCATCCTGAGATAATCGTCTCCATGCTCCAAATCCATTTTAAAGCCATTTCAAAGGCATTTTGCGCATACATGAAATGAACACATTTTTCTCCAAAACTATAACACATGCAAGCTTGTCCTGTTTGGTGGAGATGATATTTAATAAAATAAGAAGAAATCCACTAAAAGTTTTGTTTGGTTATCTTGCAATCCCGAGATAATCGTCTCCATGCTCCAAATCCATTTTAAAGCCATTTTTAAGGCATTTCGCGCATACATGAAATGAACACATTTTTCTCCAAAACTATAACAGATGCAAGCTTGTCCTGTTTGGTGGAGATGATATTTAATAAAATAAGTAGAAATCCACTAAAAGTTTTGTTTGGTTATCTTGCAATCCCGAGATAATCGTCTCCATGCTCCAAATCCATTTTAAAGCCATTTTTAAGGCATTTCGCGCATACATGAAATGAACACATTTTTCTCCAAAACTATAACAGATGCAAGCTTGTCCTGTTTGGTGGAGATGATATTTAATAAAATAAGTAGAAATCCACTAAAAGTTTTGTTTGGTTATCTTGCAATCCCGAGATAATCGTCTCCATGCTCCAAATCCATTTTAAAGTCATTTTTAAGGCATTTCGCGCATACATGAAATGAACACATTTTTCTCCAAAACTATAACAGATGCAAGCTTGTCCTGTTTGGTGGAGATGATATTTAATAAAATAAGTAGAAATCCACTAAAAGTTTTGTTTGGTTATCTTGCAATCCCGAGATAATCGTCTCCATGCTCCAAATCCATTTTAAAGCCATTTCAAAGGCATTTTGCGCATACATGAAATGAACACATTTTTCTCCAAAACTATAACACATGCAAGCTTGTCCTGTTTGGTGGAGATGATATTTAATAAAATAAGTAGAAATCCACTAAAAGTTTTGTTTGGTTATCTTGCAATCCCGAGATAATCGTCTCCATGCTCCAAATCCATTTTAAAGCCATTTTTAAGGCATTTCGCGCATACATGAAATGAACACATTTTTCTCCAAAACTATAACAGATGCAAGCTTGTCCTGTTTGGTGGAGATGATATTTAATAAAATAAGTAGAAATCCACTAAAAGTTTTGTTTGGTTATCTTGCAATCCCGAGATAATCGTCTCCATGCTCCAAATCCATTTTAAAGCCATTTTTAAGGCATTTCGCGCATACATGAAATGAACACATTTTTCTCCAAAACTATAACAGATGCAAGCTTGTCCTGTTTGGTGGAGATGATATTTAATAAAATAAGTAGAAATCCACTAAAAGTTTTGTTTGGTTATCTTGCAATCCCGAGATAATCGTCTCCATGCTCCAAATCCATTTTAAAGCCATTTTTAAGGCATTTCGCGCATACATGAAATGAACACATTTTTCTCCAAAACTATAACAGATGCAAGCTTGTCCTGTTTGGTGGAGATGATATTTAATAAAATAAGTAGAAATCCACTAAAAGTTTTGTTTGGTTATCTTGCAATCCCGAGATAATCGTCTCCATGCTCCAAATCCATTTTAAAGCCATTTTTAAGGCATTTCGCGCATACATGAAATGAACACATTTTTCTCCAAAACTATAACAGATGCAAGCTTGTCCTGTTTGGTGGAGATGATATTTAATAAAATAAGTAGAAATCCACTAAAAGTTTTGTTTGGTTATCTTGCAATCCCGAGATAATCGTCTCCATGCTCCAAATCCATTTTAAAGCCATTTCAAAGGCATTTTGCGCATACATGAAATGAACACATTTTTCTCCAAAACTATAACACATGCAAGCTTGTCCTGTTTGGTGGAGATGATATTTAATAAAATAAGTAGAAATCCTTTAAAAGTTTTGTTTGGTTATCTTGCAATCCCGAGATAATCGTCTCCATGCTCCAAATCCATTTTAAAGCCATTTTTAAGGCATTTCGCGCATACATGAAATGAACACATTTTTCTCCAAAACTATAACAGATGCAAGCTTGTCCTGTTTGGTGGAGATGATATTTAATAAAATAAGTAGAAATCCACTAAAAGTTTTGTTTGGTTATCTTGCAATCCCGAGATAATCGTCTCCATGCTCCAAATCCATTTTAAAGCCATTTTTAAGGCATTTCGCGCATACATGAAATGAACACATTTTTCTCCAAAACTATAACAGATGCAAGCTTGTCCTGTTTGGTGGAGATGATATTTAATAAAATAAGTAGAAATCCACTAAAAGTTTTGTTTGGTTATCTTGCAATCCCGAGATAATCGTCTCCATGCTCCAAATCCATTTTAAAGCCATTTTTAAGGCATTTCGCGCATACATGAAATGAACACATTTTTCTCCAAAACTATAACAGATGCAAGCTTGTCCTGTTTGGTGGAGATGATATTTAATAAAATAAGTAGAAATCCACTAAAAGTTTTGTTTGGTTATATTGCAATCCCGAGATAATCGTCTCCATGCTCCAAATCCATTTTAAAGCCATTTTTAAGGCATTTCGCGCATACATGAAATGAACACATTTTTCTCCAAAACTATAACAGATGCAAGCTTGTCCTGTTTGGTGGAGATGATATTTAATAAAATAAGTAGAAATCCACTAAAAGTTTTGTTTGGTTATCTTGCAATCCCGAGATAATCGTCTCCATGCTCCAAATCCATTTTAAAGCCATTTTTAAGGCATTTCGCGCATACATGAAATGAACACATTTTTCTCCAAAACTATAACAGATGCAAGCTTGTCCTGTTTGGTGGAGATGATATTTAATAAAATAAGTAGAAATCTACTAAAAGTTTCGTTTGTTTATATTGCCATCCTGAGATAATCGTCTCCATGCTCCAAATCCATTTTAAAGCCATTTTTAAGGCATTTCGCGCATACATGAAATGAACACATTTTTCTCCAAAACTATAACAGATGCAAGCTTGTCCTGTTTGGTGGAGATGATATTTAATAAAATAAGTAGAAATCCACTAAAAGTTTTGTTTGGTTATCTTGCAATCCCGAGATAATCGTCTCCATGCTCCAAATCCATTTTAAAGCCATTTTTAAGGCATTTCGCGCATACATGAAATGAACACATTTTTCTCCAAAACTATAACAGATGCAAGCTTGTCCTGTTTAGTGGAGATGATATTTAATAAAATAAGTAGAAATCCACTAAAAGTTTTGTTTGGTTATCTTGCAATCCCGAGATAATCGTCTCCATGCTCCAAATCCATTTTAAAGCCATTTTTAAGGCATTTCGCGCATACATGAAATGAACACATTTTTCTCCAAAACTATAACAGATGCAAGCTTGTCCTGTTTGGTGGAGATAATATTTAATAAAATAAGTAGAAATCTACTAAAAGTTTCGTTTGTTTATATTGCCATCCTGAGATAATCGTCTCCATGCTCCAAATCCATTTTAAAGCCATTTCAAAGGCATTTTGCGCATACATGAAATGAACACATTTTTCTCCAAAACTATAACACATGCAAGCTTGTCCTGTTTGGTGGAGATGATATTTAATAAAATAAGAAGAAATCCACTAAAAGTTTTGTTTGGTTATCTTGCAATCCCGAGATAATCGTCTCCATGCTCCAAATCCATTTTAAAGCCATTTTTAAGGCATTTCGCGCATACATGAAATGAACACATTTTTCTCCAAAACTATAACAGATGCAAGCTTGTCCTGTTTGGTGGAGATGATATTTAATAAAATAAGTAGAAATCCACTAAAAGTTTTGTTTGGTTATCTTGCAATCCCGAGATAATCGTCTCCATGCTCCAAATCCATTTTAAAGCCATTTTTAAGGCATTTCGCGCATACATGAAATGAACACATTTTTCTCCAAAACTATAACAGATGCAAGCTTGTCCTGTTTGGTGGAGATGATATTTAATAAAATAAGTAGAAATCCACTAAAAGTTTTGTTTGGTTATCTTGCAATCCCGAGATAATCGTCTCCATGCTCCAAATCCATTTTAAAGCCATTTTTAAGGCATTTCGCGCATACATGAAATGAACACATTTTTCTCCAAAACTATAACAGATGCAAGCTTGTCCTGTTTGGTGGAGATGATATTTAATAAAATAAGTAGAAATCCACTAAAAGTTTTGTTTGGTTATCTTGCAATCCCGAGATAATCGTCTCCATGCTCCAAATCCATTTTAAAGCCATTTTTAAGGCATTTCGCGCATACATGAAATGAACACATTTTTCTCCAAAACTATAACAGATGCAAGCTTGTCCTGTTTGGTGGAGATGATATTTAATAAAATAAGTAGAAATCCACTAAAAGTTTTGTTTGGTTATCTTGCAATCCCGAGATAATCGTCTCCATGCTCCAAATCCATTTTAAAGCCATTTCAAAGGCATTTTGCGCATACATGAAATGAACACATTTTTCTCCAAAACTATAACACATGCAAGCTTGTCCTGTTTGGTGGAGATGATATTTAATAAAATAAGTAGAAATCCTTTAAAAGTTTTGTTTGGTTATCTTGCAATCCCGAGATAATCGTCTCCATGCTCCAAATCCATTTTAAAGCCATTTTTAAGGCATTTCGCGCATACATGAAATGAACACATTTTTCTCCAAAACTATAACAGATGCAAGCTTGTCCTGTTTGGTGGAGATGATATTTAATAAAATAAGTAGAAATCCACTAAAAGTTTTGTTTGGTTATCTTGCAATCCCGAGATAATCGTCTCCATGCTCCAAATCCATTTTAAAGCCATTTTTAAGGCATTTCGCGCATACATGAAATGAACACATTTTTCTCCAAAACTATAACAGATGCAAGCTTGTCATGTTTGGTGGAGATGATATTTAATAAAATAAGTAGAAATCCACTAAAAGTTTTGTTTGGTTATCTTGCAATCCCGAGATAATCGTCTCCATGCTCCAAATCCATTTTAAAGCCATTTTTAAGGCATTTCGCGCATACATGAAATGAACACATTTTTCTCCAAAACTATAACAGATGCAAGCTTGTCCTGTTTGGTGGAGATGATATTTAATAAAATAAGTAGAAATCCACTAAAAGTTTTGTTTGGTTATATTGCAATCCCGAGATAATCGTCTCCATGCTCCAA
Organism: Anomaloglossus baeobatrachus; assembly: GCF_048569485.1. Classification (NCBI taxonomy): domain Eukaryota; kingdom Metazoa; phylum Chordata; class Amphibia; order Anura; family Aromobatidae; genus Anomaloglossus; species Anomaloglossus baeobatrachus. The sequence continues at coordinate 7,044 of NW_027444131.1, forward strand.
ATCCATTTTAAAGCCATTTTTAAGGCATTTCGCGCATACATGAAATGAACACATTTTTCTCCAAAACTATAACAGATGCAAGCTTGTCCTGTTTGGTGGAGATGATATTTAATAAAATAAGTAGAAATCCACTAAAAGTTTTGTTTGGTTATCTTGCAATCCCGAGATAATCGTCTCCATGCTCCAAATCCATTTTAAAGCCATTTTTAAGGCATTTCGCGCATACATGAAATGAACACATTTTTCTCCAAAACTATAACAGATGCAAGCTTGTCCTGTTTGGTGGAGATGATATTTAATAAAATAAGTAGAAATCTACTAAAAGTTTCGTTTGTTTATATTGCCATCCTGAGATAATCGTCTCCATGCTCCAAATCCATTTTAAAGCCATTTCAAAGGCATTTTGCGCATGCATGAAATGAACACATTTTTCTCCAAAACTATAACACATGCAAGCTTGTCCTGTTTGGTGGAGATGATATTTAATAAAATAAGTAGAAATCCACTAAAAGTTTTGTTTGGTTATCTTGCAATCCCGAGATAATCGTCTCCATGCTCCAAATCCATTTTAAAGCCATTTTTAAGGCATTTCGCGCATACATGAAATGAACACATTTTTCTCCAAAACTATAACAGATGCAAGCTTGTCCTGTTTGGTGGAGATGATATTTAATAAAATAAGTAGAAATCCACTAAAAGTTTTGTTTGGTTATCTTGCAATCCCGAGATAATCGTCTCCATGCTCCAAATCCATTTTAAAGCCATTTTTAAGGCATTTCGCGCATACATGAAATGAACACATTTTTCTCCAAAACTATAACAGATGCAAGCTTGTCCTGTTTAGTGGAGATGATATTTAATAAAATAAGTAGAAATCCACTAAAAGTTTTGTTTGGTTATCTTGCAATCCCGAGATAATCGTCTCCATGCTCCAAATCCATTTTAAAGCCATTTTTAAGGCATTTCGCGCATACATGAAATGAACACATTTTTCTCCAAAACTATAACAGATGCAAGCTTGTCCTGTTTGGTGGAGATAATATTTAATAAAATAAGTAGAAATCTACTAAAAGTTTCGTTTGTTTATATTGCCATCCTGAGATAATCGTCTCCATGCTCCAAATCCATTTTAAAGCCATTTCAAAGGCATTTTGCGCATACATGAAATGAACACATTTTTCTCCAAAACTATAACACATGCAAGCTTGTCCTGTTTGGTGGAGATGATATTTAATAAAATAAGAAGAAATCCACTAAAAGTTTTGTTTGGTTATCTTGCAATCCCGAGATAATCGTCTCCATGCTCCAAATCCATTTTAAAGCCATTTTTAAGGCATTTCGCGCATACATGAAATGAACACATTTTTCTCCAAAACTATAACAGATGCAAGCTTGTCCTGTTTGGTGGAGATGATATTTAATAAAATAAGTAGAAATCCACTAAAAGTTTTGTTTGGTTATCTTGCAATCCCGAGATAATCGTCTCCATGCTCCAAATCCATTTTAAAGCCATTTTTAAGGCATTTCGCGCATACATGAAATGAACACATTTTTCTCCAAAACTATAACAGATGCAAGCTTGTCCTGTTTGGTGGAGATGATATTTAATAAAATAAGTAGAAATCCACTAAAAGTTTTGTTTGGTTATCTTGCAATCCCGAGATAATCGTCTCCATGCTCCAAATCCATTTTAAAGTCATTTTTAAGGCATTTCGCGCATACATGAAATGAACACATTTTTCTCCAAAACTATAACAGATGCAAGCTTGTCCTGTTTGGTGGAGATGATATTTAATAAAATAAGTAGAAATCCACTAAAAGTTTTGTTTGGTTATCTTGCAATCCCGAGATAATCGTCTCCATGCTCCAAATCCATTTTAAAGCCATTTCAAAGGCATTTTGCGCATACATGAAATGAACACATTTTTCTCCAAAACTATAACACATGCAAGCTTGTCCTGTTTGGTGGAGATGATATTTAATAAAATAAGTAGAAATCCACTAAAAGTTTTGTTTGGTTATCTTGCAATCCCGAGATAATCGTCTCCATGCTCCAAATCCATTTTAAAGCCATTTTTAAGGCATTTCGCGCATACATGAAATGAACACATTTTTCTCCAAAACTATAACAGATGCAAGCTTGTCCTGTTTGGTGGAGATGATATTTAATAAAATAAGTAGAAATCCACTAAAAGTTTTGTTTGGTTATCTTGCAATCCCGAGATAATCGTCTCCATGCTCCAAATCCATTTTAAAGCCATTTTTAAGGCATTTCGCGCATACATGAAATGAACACATTTTTCTCCAAAACTATAACAGATGCAAGCTTGTCCTGTTTGGTGGAGATGATATTTAATAAAATAAGTAGAAATCTACTAAAAGTTTTGTTTGGTTATCTTGCAATCCCGAGATAATCGTCTCCATGCTCCAAATCCATTTTAAAGCCATTTTTAAGGCATTTCGCGCATACATGAAATGAACACATTTTTCTCCAAAACTATAACAGATGCAAGCTTGTCCTGTTTGGTGGAGATGATATTTAATAAAATAAGTAGAAATCCACTAAAAGTTTTGTTTGGTTATCTTGCAATCCCGAGATAATCGTCTCCATGCTCCAAATCCATTTTAAAGCCATTTTTAAGGCATTTCGCGCATACATGAAATGAACACATTTTTCTCCAAAACTATAACAGATGCAAGCTTGTCCTGTTTGGTGGAGATGATATTTAATAAAATAAGTAGAAATCCACTAAAAGTTTTGTTTGGTTATCTTGCAATCCCGAGATAATCGTCTCCATGCTCCAAATCCATTTTAAAGCCATTTCAAAGGCATTTTGCGCATACATGAAATGAACACATTTTTCTCCAAAACTATAACACATGCAAGCTTGTCCTGTTTGGTGGAGATGATATTTAATAAAATAAGTAGAAATCCTTTAAAAGTTTTGTTTGGTTATCTTGCAATCCCGAGATAATCGTCTCCATGCTCCAAATCCATTTTAAAGCCATTTTTAAGGCATTTCGCGCATACATGAAATGAACACATTTTTCTCCAAAACTATAACAGATGCAAGCTTGTCCTGTTTGGTGGAGATGATATTTAATAAAATAAGTAGAAATCCACTAAAAGTTTTGTTTGGTTATCTTGCAATCCCGAGATAATCGTCTCCATGCTCCAAATCCATATTAAAGCCATTTTTAAGGCATTTCGCGCATACATGAAATGAACACATTTTTCTCCAAAACTATAACAGATGCAAGCTTGTCCTGTTTGGTGGAGATGATATTTAATAAAATAAGTAGAAATCCACTAAAAGTTTTGTTTGGTTATCTTGCAATCCCGAGATAATCGTCTCCATGCTCCAAATCCATTTTAAAGCCATTTTTAAGGCATTTCGCGCATACATGAAATGAACACATTTTTCTCCAAAACTATAACAGATGCAAGCTTGTCCTGTTTGGTGGAGATGATATTTAATAAAATAAGTAGAAATCCACTAAAAGTTTTGTTTGGTTATATTGCAATCCCGAGATAATCGTCTCCATGCTCCAAATCCATTTTAAAGCCATTTTTAAGGCATTTCGCGCATACATGAAATGAACACATTTTTCTCCAAAACTATAACAGATGCAAGCTTGTCCTGTTTGGTGGAGATGATATTTAATAAAATAAGTAGAAATCCACTAAAAGTTTTGTTTGGTTATCTTGCAATCCCGAGATAATCGTCTCCATGCTCCAAATCCATTTTAAAGCCATTTTTAAGGCATTTCGCGCATACATGAAATGAACACATTTTTCTCCAAAACTATAACAGATGCAAGCTTGTCCTGTTTGGTGGAGATGATATTTAATAAAATAAGTAGAAATCTACTAAAAGTTTCGTTTGTTTATATTGCCATCCTGAGATAATCGTCTCCATGCTCCAAATCCATTTTAAAGCCATTTCAAAGGCATTTTGCGCATACATGAAATGAACACATTTTTCTCCAAAACTATAACACATGCAAGCTTGTCCTGTTTGGTGGAGATGATATTTAATAAAATAAGTAGAAATCCACTAAAAGTTTTGTTTGGTTTTCTTGCAATCCCGAGATAATCGTCTCCATGCTCCAAATCCATTTTAAAGCCATTTTTAAGGCATTTCGCGCATACATGAAATGAACACATTTTTCTCCAAAACTATAACAGATGCAAGCTTGTCCTGTTTGGTGGAGATGATATTTAATAAAATAAGTAGAAATCCACTAAAAGTTTTGTTTGGTTATCTTGCAATCCCGAGATAATCGTCTCCATGCTCCAAATCCATTTTAAAGCCATTTTTAAGGCATTTCGCGCATACATGAAATGAACACATTTTTCTCCAAAACTATAACAGATGCAAGCTTGTCCTGTTTAGTGGAGATGATATTTAATAAAATAAGTAGAAATCCACTAAAAGTTTTGTTTGGTTATCTTGCAATCCCGAGATAATCGTCTCCATGCTCCAAATCCATTTTAAAGCCATTTTTAAGGCATTTCGCGCATACATGAAATGAACACATTTTTCTCCAAAACTATAACAGATGCAAGCTTGTCCTGTTTGGTGGAGATGATATTTAATAAAATAAGTAGAAATCCACTAAAAGTTTTGTTTGGTTATCTTGCAATCCCGAGATAATCGTCTCCATGCTCCAAATCCATTTTAAAGCCATTTTTAAGGCATTTCGCGCATACATGAAATGAACACATTTTTCTCCAAAACTATAACAGATGCAAGCTTGTCCTGTTTGGTGGAGATAATATTTAATAAAATAAGTAGACATCTACTAAAAGTTTCGTTTGTTTATATTGCCATCCTGAGATAATCGTCTCCATGCTCCAAATCCATTTTAAAGCCATTTCAAAGGCATTTTGCGCATACATGAAATGAACACATTTTTCTCCAAAACTATAACACATGCAAGCTTGTCCTGTTTGGTGGAGATGATATTTAATAAAATAAGAAGAAATCCACTAAAAGTTTTGTTTGGTTATCTTGCAATCCCGAGATAATCGTCTCCATGCTCCAAATCCATTTTAAAGCCATTTTTAAGGCATTTCGCGCATACATGAAATGAACACATTTTTCTCCAAAACTATAACAGATGCAAGCTTGTCCTGTTTGGTGGAGATGATATTTAATAAAATAAGTAGAAATCCACTAAAAGTTTTGTTTGGTTATCTTGCAATCCCGAGATAATCGTCTCCATGCTCCAAATCCATTTTAAAGCCATTTTTAAGGCATTTCGCGCATACGTGAAATGAACACATTTTTCTCCAAAACTATAACAGATGCAAGCTTGTCCTGTTTGGTGGAGATGATATTTAATAAAATAAGTAGAAATCCACTAAAAGTTTTGTTTGGTTATCTTGCAATCCCGAGATAATCGTCTCCATGCTCCAAATCCATTTTAAAGTCATTTTTAAGGCATTTCGCGCATACATAAAATGAACACATTTTTCTCCAAAACTATAACAGATGCAAGCTTGTCCTGTTTGGTGGAGATGATATTTAATAAAATAAGTAGAAATCCACTAAAAGTTTTGTTTGGTTATCTTGCAATCCCGAGATAATCGTCTCCATGCTCCAAATCCATTTTAAAGCCATTTCAAAGGCATTTTGCGCATACATGAAATGAACACATTTTTCTCCAAAACTATAACACATGCAAGCTTGTCCTGTTTGGTGGAGATGATATTTAATAAAATAAGTAGAAATCCACTAAAAGTTTTGTTTGGTTATCTTGCAATCCCGAGATAATCGTCTCCATGCTCCAAATCCATTTTAAAGCCATTTTTAAGGCATTTCGCGCATACATGAAATGAACACATTTTTCTCCAAAACTATAACAGATGCAAGCTTGTCCTGTTTGGTGGAGATGATATTTAATAAAATAAGTAGAAATCCACTAAAAGTTTTGTTTGGTTATCTTGCAATCCCGAGATAATCGTCTCCATGCTCCAAATCCATTTTAAAGCCATTTTTAAGGCATTTCGCGCATACATGAAATGAACACATTTTTCTCCAAAACTATAACAGATGCAAGCTTGTCCTGTTTGGTGGAGATGATATTTAATAAAATAAGTAGAAATCCACTAAAAGTTTTGTTTGGTTATCTTGCAATCCCGAGATAATCGTCTCCATGCTCCAAATCCATTTTAAAGCCATTTCAAAGGCATTTTGCGCATACATGAAATGAACACATTTTTCTCCAAAACTATAACACATGCAAGCTTGTCCTGTTTGGTGGAGATGATATTTAATAAAATAAGTAGAAATCCTTTAAAAGTTTTGTTTGGTTATCTTGCAATCCCGAGATAATCGTCTCCATGCTCCAAATCCATTTTAAAGCCATTTTTAAGGCATTTCGCGCATACATGAAATGAACACATTTTTCTCCAAAACTATAACAGATGCAAGCTTGTCCTGTTTGGTGGAGATGATATTTAATAAAATAAGTAGAAATCCACTAAAAGTTTTGTTTGGTTATCTTGCAATCCCGAGATAATCGTCTCCATGCTCCAAATCCATTTTAAAGCCATTTTTAAGGCATTTCGCGCATACATGAAATGAACACATTTTTCTCCAAAACTATAACAGATGCAAGCTTGTCCTGTTTGGTGGAGATGATATTTAATAAAATAAGTAGAAATCCACTAAAAGTTTTGTTTGGTTATCTTGCAATCCCGAGATAATCGTCTCCATGCTCCAAATCCATTTTAAAGCCATTTTTAAGGCATTTCGCGCATACATGAAATGAACACATTTTTCTCCAAAACTATAACAGATGCAAGCTTGTCCTGTTTGGTGGAGATGATATTTAATAAAATAAGTAGAAATCCACTAAAAGTTTTGTTTGGTTATATTGCAATCCCGAGATAATCGTCTCCATGCTCCAAATCCATTTTAAAGCCATTTTTAAGGCATTTCGCGCATACATGAAATGAACACATTTTTCTCCAAAACTATAACAGATGCAAGCTTGTCCTGTTTGGTGGAGATGATATTTAATAAAATAAGTAGAAATCCACTAAAAGTTTTGTTTGGTTATCTTGCAATCCCGAGATAATCGTCTCCATGCTCCAAATCCATTTTAAAGCCATTTTTAAGGCATTTCGCGCATACATGAAATGAACACATTTTTCTCCAAAACTATAACAGATGCAAGCTTGTCCTGTTTGGTGGAGATGATATTTAATAAAATAAGTAGAAATCCACTAAAAGTTTTGTTTGGTTATCTTGCAATCCCGAGATAATCGTCTCCATGCTCCAAATCCATTTTAAAGCCATTTTTAAGGCATTTCGCGCATACATGAAATGAACACATTTTTCTCCAAAACTATAACAGATGCAAGCTTGTCCTGTTTGGTGGAGATGATATTTAATAAAATAAGTAGAAATCCACTAAAAGTTTTGTTTGGTTATATTGCAATCCCGAGATAATCGTCTCCATGCTCCAAATCCATTTTAAAGCCATTTTTAAGGCATTTCGCGCATACATGAAATGAACACATTTTTCTCCAAAACTATAACAGATGCAAGCTTGTCCTGTTTGGTGGAGATGATATTTAATAAAATAAGTAGAAATCCACTAAAAGTTTTGTTTGGTTATCTTGCAATCCCGAGATAATCGTCTCCATGCTCCAAATCCATTTTAAAGCCATTTTTAAGGCATTTCGCGCATACATGAAATGAACACATTTTTCTCCAAAACTATAACAGATGCAAGCTTGTCCTGTTTGGTGGAGATGATATTTAATAAAATAAGTAGAAATCTACTAAAAGTTTCGTTTGTTTATATTGCCATCCTGAGATAATCGTCTCCATGCTCCAAATCCATTTTAAAGCCATTTCAAAGGCATTTTGCGCATACATGAAATGAACACATTTTTCTCCAAAACTATAACACATGCAAGCTTGTCCTGTTTGGTGGAGATGATATTTAATAAAATAAGTAGAAATCCACTAAAAGTTTTGTTTGGTTATCTTGCAATCCCGAGATAATCGTCTCCATGCTCCAAATCCATTTTAAAGCCATTTTTAAGGCATTTCGCGCATACATGAAATGAACACATTTTTCTCCAAAACTATAACAGATGCAAGCTTGTCCTGTTTGGTGGAGATGATATTTAATAAAATAAGTAGAAATCCACTAAAAGTTTTGTTTGGTTATCTTGCAATCCCGAGATAATCGTCTCCATGCTCCAAATCCATTTTAAAGCCATTTTTAAGGCATTTCGCGCATACATGAAATGAACACATTTTTCTCCAAAACTATAACAGATGCAAGCTTGTCCTGTTTAGTGGAGATGATATTTAATAAAATAAGTAGAAATCCACTAAAAGTTTTGTTTGGTTATCTTGCAATCCCGAGATAATCGTCTCCATGCTCCAAATCCATTTTAAAGCCATTTTTAAGGCATTTCGCGCATACATGAAATGAACACATTTTTCTCCAAAACTATAACAGATGCAAGCTTGTCCTGTTTGGTGGAGATGATATTTAATAAAATAAGTAGAAATCCACTAAAAGTTTTGTTTGGTTATCTTGCAATCCCGAGATAATCGTCTCCATGCTCCAAATCCATTTTAAAGCCATTTTTAAGGCATTTCGCGCATACATGAAATGAACACATTTTTCTCCAAAACTATAACAGATGCAAGCTTGTCCTGTTTGGTGGAGATAATATTTAATAAAATAAGTAGAAATCTACTAAAAGTTTCGTTTGTTTATATTGCCATCCTGAGATAATCGTCTCCATGCTCCAAATCCATTTTAAAGCCATTTCAAAGGCATTTTGCGCATACATGAAATGAACACATTTTTCTCCAAAACTATAACACATGCAAGCTTGTCCTGTTTGGTGGAGATGATATTTAATAAAATAAGAAGAAATCCACTAAAAGTTTTGTTTGGTTATCTTGCAATCCCGAGATAATCGTCTCCATGCTCCAAATCCATTTTAAAGCCATTTTTAAGGCATTTCGCGCATACATGAAATGAACACATTTTTCTCCAAAACTATAACAGATGCAAGCTTGTCCTGTTTGGTGGAGATGATATTTAATAAAATAAGTAGAAATCCACTAAAAGTTTTGTTTGGTTATCTTGCAATCCCGAGATAATCGTCTCCATGCTCCAAATCCATTTTAAAGTCATTTTTAAGGCATTTCGCGCATACATGAAATGAACACATTTTTCTCCAAAACTATAACAGATGCAAGCTTGTCCTGTTTGGTGGAGATGATATTTAATAAAATAAGTAGAAATCCACTAAAAGTTTTGTTTGGTTATCTTGCAATCCCGAGATAATCGTCTCCATGCTCCAAATCCATTTTAAAGCCATTTCAAAGGCATTTTGCGCATACATGAAATGAACACATTTTTCTCCAAAACTATAACACATGCAAGCTTGTCCTGTTTGGTGGAGATGATATTTAATAAAATAAGTAGAAATCCACTAAAAGTTTTGTTTGGTTATCTTGCAATCCCGAGATAATCGTCTCCATGCTCCAAATCCATTTTAAAGCCATTTTTAAGGCATTTCGCGCATACATGAAATGAACACATTTTTCTCCAAAACTATAACAGATGCAAGCTTGTCCTGTTTGGTGGAGATGATATTTAATAAAATAAGTAGAAATCCACTAAAAGTTTTGTTTGGTTATCTTGCAATCCCGAGATAATCGTCTCCATGCTCCAAATCCATTTTAAAGCCATTTTTAAGGCATTTCGCGCATACATGAAATGAACACATTTTTCTCCAAAACTATAACAGATGCAAGCTTGTCCTGTTTGGTGGAGATGATATTTAATAAAATAAGTAGAAATCCACTAAAAGTTTTGTTTGGTTATCTTGCAATCCCGAGATAATCGTCTCCATGCTCCAAATCCATTTTAAAGCCATTTTTAAGGCATTTCGCGCATACATGAAATGAACACATTTTTCTCCAAAACTATAACAGATGCAAGCTTGTCCTGTTTGGTGGAGATAATATTTAATAAAATAAGTAGAAATCTACTAAAAGTTTCGTTTGTTTATATTGCCATCCTGAGATAATCGTCTCCATGCTCCAAATCCATTTTAAAGCCATTTCAAAGGCATTTTGCGCATACATGAAATGAACACATTTTTCTCCAAAACTATAACACATGCAAGCTTGTCCTGTTTGGTGGAGATGATATTTAATAAAATAAGTAGAAATCCACTAAAAGTTTTGTTTGGTTATCTTGCAATCCCGAGATAATCGTCTCCATGCTCCAAATCCATTTTAAAGCCATTTTTAAGGCATTTCGCGCATACATGAAATGAACACATTTTTCTCCAAAACTATAACAGATGCAAGCTTGTCCTGTTTGGTGGAGATGATATTTAATAAAATAAGTAGAAATCCACTAAAAGTTTTGTTTGGTTATCTTGCAATCCCGAGATAATCGTCTCCATGCTCCAAATCCATTTTAAAGCCATTTTTAAGGCATTTCGCGCATACATGAAATGAACACATTTTTCTCCAAAACTATAACAGATGCAAGCTTGTCCTGTTTGGTGGAGATGATATTTAATAAAATAAGTAGAAATCCACTAAAAGTTTTGTTTGGTTATCTTGCAATCCCGAGATAATCGTCTCCATGCTCCAAATCCATTTTAAAGTCATTTTTAAGGCATTTCGCGCATACATGAAATGAACACATTTTTCTCCAAAACTATAACAGATGCAAGCTTGTCCTGTTTGGTGGAGATGATATTTAATAAAATAAGTAGAAATCCACTAAAAGTTTTGTTTGGTTATCTTGCAATCCCGAGATAATCGTCTCCATGCTCCAAATCCATTTTAAAGCCATTTCAAAGGCATTTTGCGCATACATGAAATGAACACATTTTTCTCCAAAACTATAACACATGCAAGCTTGTCCTGTTTGGTGGAGATGATATTTAATAAAATAAGTAGAAATCCACTAAAAGTTTTGTTTGTTTATCTTGCAATCCCGAGATAATCGTCTCCATGCTCCAAATCCATTTTAAAGCCATTTTTAAGGCATTTCGCGCATACATGAAATGAACACATTTTTCTCCAAAACTATAACAGATGCAAGCTTGTTCTGTTTGGTGGAGATGATATTTAATAAAATAAGTAGAAATCCACTAAAAGTTTTGTTTGGTTATATTGCAATCCCGAGATAATCGTCTCCATGCTCCAAATCCATTTTAAAGCCATTTTTAAGGCATTTCGCGAATACATGAAATGAACACATTTTTCTCTAAAACTATAACAGATGCAAGCTTGTCCTGTTTGGTGGAGATGATATTTAATAAAATAAGTAGAAATCCACTAAAAGTTTTGTTTGGTTATCTTGCAATCCCGAGATAATCGTCTCCATGCTCCAAATCCATTTTAAAGCCATTTTTAAGGCATTTCGCGCATACATGAAATGAACACATTTTTCTCCAAAACTATAACAGATGCAAGCTTGTCCTGTTTGGTGGAGATGATATTTAATAAAATAAGTAGAAATCCACTAAAAGTTTTGTTTGGTTATCTTGCAATCCCGAGATAATCGTCTCCATGCTCCAAATCCATTTTAAAGCCATTTTTAAGGCATTTCGCGCATACATGAAATGAACACATTTTTCTCCAAAACTATAACAGATGCAAGCTTGTCCTGTTTGGTGGAGATGATATTTAATAAAATAAGTAAAAATCCACTAAAAGTTTTGTTTGGTTATCTTGCAATCCCGAGATAATCGTCTCCATGCTCCAAATCCATTTTAAAGCCATTTTTAAGGCATTTCGTGCATACATAAAATGAACACATTTTTCTCCAAAACTATAACAGATGCAAGCTTGTCCTGTTTAGTGGAGATGATATTTAATAAAATAAGTAGAAATCCACTAAAAGTTTTGTTTGGTTATCTTGCAATCCCGAGATAATCGTCTCCATGCTCCAAATCCATTTTAAAGCCATTTTTAAGGCATTTCGCGCATACATGAAATGAACACATTTTTCTCCAAAACTATAACAGATGCAAGCTTGTCCTGTTTGGTGGAGATAATATTTAATAAAATAAGTAGAAATCTACTAAAAGTTTCGTTTGTTTATATTGCCATCCTGAGATAATCGTCTCCATGCTCCAAATCCATTTTAAAGCCATTTCAAAGGCATTTTGCGCATACATGAAATGAACACATTTTTCTCCAAAACTATAACACATGCAAGCTTGTCCTGTTTGGTGGAGATGATATTTAATAAAATAAGTAGAAATCCACTAAAAGTTTTGTTTGGTTATCTTGCAATCCCGAGATAATCGTCTCCATGCTCCAAATCCATTTTAAAGCCATTTTTAAGGCATTTCGCGCATACATGAAATGAACACATTTTTCTCCAAAACTATAACAGATGCAAGCTTGTCCTGTTTGGTGGAGATGATATTTAATAAAATAAGTAGAAATCCACTAAAAGTTTTGTTTGGTTATCTTGCAATCCCGAGATAATCGTCTCCATGCTCCAAATCCATTTTAAAGCCATTTTTAAGGCATTTCGCGCATACATGAAATGAACACATTTTTCTCCAAAACTATAACAGATGCAAGCTTGTCCTGTTTGGTGGAGATGATATTTAATAAAATAAGTAGAAATCCACTAAAAGTTTTGTTTGGTTATCTTGCAATCCCGAGATAATCGTCTCCATGCTCCAAATCCATTTTAAAGTCATTTTTAAGGCATTTCGCGCATACATGAAATGAACACATTTTTCTCCAAAACTATAACAGATGCAAGCTTGTCCTGTTTGGTGGAGATGATATTTAATAAAATAAGTAGAAATCCACTAAAAGTTTTGTTTGGTTATCTTGCAATCCCGAGATAATCGTCTCCATGCTCCAAATCCATTTTAAAGCCATTTCAAAGGCATTTTGCGCATACATGAAATGAACACATTTTTCTCCAAAACTATAACACATGCAAGCTTGTCCTGTTTGGTGGAGATGATATTTAATAAAATAAGTAGAAATCCACTAAAAGTTTTGTTTGGTTATCTTGCAATCCCGAGATAATCGTCTCCATGCTCCAAATCCATTTTAAAGCCATTTTTAAGGCATTTCGCGCATACATGAAATGAACACATTTTTCTCCAAAACTATAACAGATGCAAGCTTGTCCTGTTTGGTGGAGATGATATTTAATAAAATAAGTAGAAATCCACTAAAAGTTTTGTTTGGTTATCTTGCAATCCCGAGATAATCGTCTCCATGCTCCAAATCCATTTTAAAGCCATTTTTAAGGCATTTCGCGCATACATGAAATGAACACATTTTTCTCCAAAACTATAACAGATGCAAGCTTGTCCTGTTTGGTGGAGATGATATTTAATAAAATAAGTAGAAATCCACTAAAAGTTTTGTTTGGTTATCTTGCAATCCCGAGATAATCGTCTCCATGCTCCAAATCCATTTTAAAGCCATTTTTAAGGCATTTCGCGCATACATGAAATGAACACATTTTTCTCCAAAACTATAACAGATGCAAGCTTGTCCTGTTTGGTGGAGATGATATTTAATAAAATAAGTAGAAATCCACTAAAAGTTTTGTTTGGTTATCTTGCAATCCCGAGATAATCGTCTCCATGCTCCAAATCCATTTTAAAGCCATTTTTAAGGCATTTCGCGCATACATGAAATGAACACATTTTTCTCCAAAACTATAACAGATGCAAGCTTGTCCTGTTTGGTGGAGATGATATTTAATAAAATAAGTAGAAATCTACTAAAAGTTTCGTTTGTTTATATTGCCATCCTGAGATAATCGTCTCCATGCTCCAAATCCATTTTAAAGCCATTTCAAAGGCATTTTGCGCATACATGAAATGAACACATTTTTCTCCAAAACTATAACACATGCAAGCTTGTCCTGTTTGGTGGAGATGATATTTAATAAAATAAGTAGAAATCCACTAAAAGTTTTGTTTGGTTATATTGCAATCCCGAGATAATCGTCTCCATGCTCCAAATCCATTTTAAAGCCATTTTTAAGGCATTTCGCGCATACATGAAATGAACACATTTTTCTCCAAAACTATAACAGATGCAAGCTTGTCCTGTTTGGTGGAGATGATATTTAATAAAATAAGTAGAAATCCACTAAAAGTTTTGTTTGGTTATCTTGCAATCCCGAGATAATCGTCTCCATGCTCCAAATCCATTTTAAAGCCATATTTAAGGCATTTCGCGCATACATGAAATGAACACATTTTTCTCCAAAACTATAACAGATGCAAGCTTGTCCTGTTTGGTGGAGATGATATTTAATAAAATAAGTAGAAATCTACTAAAAGTTTCGTTTGTTTATATTGCCATCCTGAGATAATCGTCTCCATGCTCCAAATCCATTTTAAAGCCATTTCAAAGGCATTTTGCGCATACATGAAATGAACACATTTTTCTCCAAAACTATAACACATGCAAGCTTGTCCTGTTTGGTGGAGATGATATTTAATAAAATAAGTAGAAATCCACTAAAAGTTTTGTTTGGTTATCTTGCAATCCCGAGATAATCGTCTCCATGCTCCAAATCCATTTTAAAGTCATTTTAAGGCATTTCGCGCATACATGAAATGAACACATTTTTCTCCAAAACTATAACAGATGCAAGCTTGTCCTGTTTGGTGGAGATGATATTTAATAAAATAAGTAGAAATCCACTAAAAGTTTTGTTTGGTTATCTTGCAATCCCGAGATAATCGTCTCCATGCTCCAAATCCATTTTAAAGCCATTTCAAAGGCATTTTGCGCATACATGAAATGAACACATTTTTCTCCAAAACTATAACACATGCAAGCTTGTCCTGTTTGGTGGAGATGATATTTAATAAAATAAGTAGAAATCCACTAAAAGTTTTGTTTGGTTATCTTGCAATCCCGAGATAATCGTCTCCATGCTCCAAATCCATTTTAAAGCCATTTTTAAGGCATTTCGCGCATACATGAAATGAACACATTTTTCTCCAAAACTATAACAGATGCAAGCTTGTCCTGTTTGGTGGAGATGATATTTAATAAAATAAGTAGAAATCCACTAAAAGTTTTGTTTGGTTATCTTGCAATCCCGAGATAATCGTCTCCATGCTCCAAATCCATTTTAAAGCCTTTTTTAAGGCATTTCGCGCATACATGAAATGAACACATTTTTCTCCAAAACTATAACAGATGCAAGCTTGTCCTGTTTGGTGGAGATGATATTTATTAAAATAAGTAGGAAATCCACTAAAAGTTTTGTTTGGTTATCTTGCAATACCGAGATAATCGTCTCCATGCTCCAAATCCATTTTAAAGCCATTTTTTAAGGCATTTCGCGCATACATGAAATGAACACATTTTTCTCCAAAACTATAACAGATGCAAGCTTGTCCTGTTTGGTGGAGATAATATTTAATAAAATAAGTAGAAATCTACTAAAAGTTTCGTTTGTTTATATTGCCATCCTGAGATAATCGTCTCCATGCTCCAAATCCATTTTAAAGCCATTTCAAAGGCATTTTGCGCATACATGAAATGAACACATTTTTCTCCAAAACTATAACACATGCAAGCTTGTCCTGTTTGGTGGAGATGATATTTAATAAAATAAGTAGAAATCCACTAAAAGTTTTGTTGGTTATCTTGCAATCCCGAGATAATCGTCTCCATGCTCCAAATCCATTTTAAAGCCATTTTTAAGGCATTTCGCGCATACATGAAATGAACACATTTTTCTCCAAAACTATAACAGATGCAAGCTTGTCCTGTTTGGTGGAGATGATATTTAATAAAATAAGTAGAAATCCACTAAAAGTTTTGTTTGGTTATCTTGCAATCCCGAGATAATCGTCTCCATGCTCCAAATCCATTTTAAAGTCATTTTTAAGGCATTTCGCGCATACATGAAATGAACACATTTTTCTCCAAAACTATAACAGATGCAAGCTTGTCCTGTTTGGTGGAGATGATATTTAATAAAATAAGTAGAAATCCACTAAAAGTTTTGTTTGGTTATCTTGCAATCCCGAGATAATCGTCTCCATGCTCCAAATCCATTTTAAAGCCATTTTAAGGCATTTCGCGCATACATGAAATGAACACATTTTTCTCCAAAACTATAACAGATGCAAGCTTGTCCTGTTTGGTGGAGATGATATTTAATAAAATAAGTAGAAATCCACTAAAAGTTTTGTTTGGTTATCTTGCAATCCCGAGATAATCGTCTCCATGCTCAAATCCATTTTAAAGCCATTTTTAAGGCATTTCGCGCATACATGAAATGAACACATTTTTCTCCAAAACTATAACAGATGCAAGCTTGTCCTGTTTGGTGGAGATGATATTTAATAAAATAAGTAGAAATCCACTAAAGTTTTGTTTGGTTATCTTGCAATCCCGAGATAATCGTCTCCATGCTCCAAATCCATTTTAAAGCCATTTTAAGGCATTTCGCGCATACATGAAATGAACACATTTTTCTCCAAAACTATAACAGATGCAAGCTTGTCTGTTTGGTGGAGATGATATTTAATAAAATAAGTAGAAATCCACTAAAAGTTTTGTTTGTTATCTTGCAATCCCGAGATATCGTCTCCAAGCTCCAAATCCATTTTAAAAGCCATTTTAAAGGCATTTCGCGCATACATGAAATGACAAAATTTTCTCCTCCAAAACTATAACAGATGCAAGCTTGTCCTGTTTGGTGGAGATGATATTTAATAAAATAAGTAGAAATCCACTAAAAGTTTTGTTTGGTTATCTTGCAATCCCGAGATAATCGTCTCCATGCTCCAAATCCATTTTAAAGCCATTTTTAAGGCATTTCGCGCATACATGAAATGAACACATTTTTCTCCAAAACTATAACAGATGCAAGCTTGTCCTGTTTGGTGGAGATGATATTTAATAAAATAAGTAGAAATCCACTAAAAGTTTTGTTTGGTTATCTTGCAATCCCGAGATAATCGTCTCCATGCTCCAAATCCATTTTAAAGCCATTTTTAAGGCATTTCGCGCATACATGAAATGAACACATTTTTCTCCAAAACTATAACAGATGCAAGCTTGTCCTGTTTGGTGGAGATGATATTTAATAAAATAAGTAGAAATCCACTAAAAGTTTTGTTTGGTTATCTTGCAATCCCGAGATAATCGTCTCCATGCTCCAAATCCATTTTAAAGCCATTTTTAAGGCATTTCGCGCATACATGAAATGAACACATTTTTCTCCAAAACTATAACAGATGCAAGCTTGTCCTGTTTGGTGGAGATGATATTTAATAAAATAAGTAGAAATCCACTAAAAGTTTTGTTTGGTTATCTTGCAATCCCGAGATAATCGTCTCCATGCTCCAAATCCATTTTAAAGCCATTTTTAAGGCATTTCGCGCATACATGAAATGAACACATTTTTCTCCAAAACGTATAACAGATGCAAGCTTGTCCTGTTTGGTGGAGATGATATTTAATAAAATAAGTAGAAATCCACTAAAAGTTTTGTTTGGTTATCTTGCAATCCCGAGATAATCGTCTCCATGCTCCAAATCCATTTTAAAGCCATTTTTAAGGCATTTCGCGCATACATGAAATGAACACATTTTTCTCCAAAACTATAACAGATGCAAGCTTGTCCTGTTTGGTGGAGATGATATTTAATAAAATAAGTAGAAATCCACTAAAAGTTTTGTTTGGTTATCTTGCAATCCCGAGATAATCGTCTCCATGCTCCAAATCCATTTTAAAGCCATTTTTAAGGCATTTCGCGCATACATGAAATGAACACATTTTTCTCCAAAACTATAACAGATGCAAGCTTGTCCTGTTTGGTGGAGATGATATTTAATAAAATAAGTAGAAATCCACTAAAAGTTTTGTTTGGTTATCTTGCAATCCCGAGATAATCGTCTCCATGCTCCAAATCCATTTTAAAGCCATTTTTAAGGCATTTCGCGCATACATGAAATGAACACATTTTTCTCCAAAACTATAACAGATGCAAGCTTGTCCTGTTTGGTGGAGATGATATTTAATAAAATAAGTAGAAATCCACTAAAAGTTTTGTTTGGTTATCTTGCAATCCCGAGATAATCGTCTCCATGCTCCAAATCCATTTTAAAGCCATTTTTAAGGCATTTCGCGCATACATGAAATGAACACATTTTTCTCCAAAACTATAACAGATGCAAGCTTGTCCTGTTTGGTGGAGATGATATTTAATAAAATAAGTAGAAATCCACTAAAAGTTTTGTTTGGTTATCTTGCAATCCCGAGATAATCGTCTCCATGCTCCAAATCCATTTTAAAGCCATTTTTAAGGCATTTCGCGCATACATGAAATGAACACATTTTTCTCCAAAACTATAACAGATGCAAGCTTGTCCTGTTTGGTGGAGATGATATTTAATAAAATAAGTAGAAATCCACTAAAAGTTTTGTTTGGTTATCTTGCAATCCCGAGATAATCGTCTCCATGCTCCAAATCCATTTTAAAGCCATTTTTAAGGCATTTCGCGCATACATGAAATGAACACATTTTTCTCCAAAACTATAACAGATGCAAGCTTGTCCTGTTTGGTGGAGATGATATTTAATAAAATAAGTAGAAATCCACTAAAAGTTTTGTTTGGTTATCTTGCAATCCCGAGATAATCGTCTCCATGCTCCAAATCCATTTTAAAGCCATTTTTAAGGCATTTCGCGCATACATGAAATGAACACATTTTTCTCCAAAACTATAACAGATGCAAGCTTGTCCTGTTTGGTGGAGATGATATTTAATAAAATAAGTAGAAATCCACTAAAAGTTTTGTTTGGTTATCTTGCAATCCCGAGATAATCGTCTCCATGCTCCAAATCCATTTTAAAGCCATTTTTAAGGCATTTCGCGCATACATGAAATGAACACATTTTTCTCCAAAACTATAACAGATGCAAGCTTGTCCTGTTTGGTGGAGATGATATTTAATAAAATAAGTAGAAATCCACTAAAAGTTTTGTTTGGTTATCTTGCAATCCCGAGATAATCGTCTCCATGCTCCAAATCCATTTTAAAGCCATTTTTAAGGCATTTCGCGCATACATGAAATGAACACATTTTTCTCCAAAACTATAACAGATGCAAGCTTGTCCTGTTTGGTGGAGATGATATTTAATAAAATAAGTAGAAATCCACTAAAAGTTTTGTTTGGTTATCTTGCAATCCCGAGATAATCGTCTCCATGCTCCAAATCCATTTTAAAGCCATTTTTAAGGCATTTCGCGCATACATGAAATGAACACATTTTTCTCCAAAACTATAACAGATGCAAGCTTGTCCTGTTTGGTGGAGATGATATTTAATAAAATAAGTAGAAATCCACTAAAAGTTTTGTTTGGTTATCTTGCAATCCCGAGATAATCGTCTCCATGCTCCAAATCCATTTTAAAGCCATTTTTAAGGCATTTCGCGCATACATGAAATGAACACATTTTTCTCCAAAACTATAACAGATGCAAGCTTGTCCTGTTTGGTGGAGATGATATTTAATAAAATAAGTAGAAATCCACTAAAAGTTTTGTTTGGTTATCTTGCAATCCCGAGATAATCGTCTCCATGCTCCAAATCCATTTTAAAGCCATTTTTAAGGCATTTCGCGCATACATGAAATGAACACATTTTTCTCCAAAACTATAACAGATGCAAGCTTGTCCTGTTTGGTGGAGATGATATTTAATAAAATAAGTAGAAATCCACTAAAAGTTTTGTTTGGTTATCTTGCAATCCCGAGATAATCGTCTCCATGCTCCAAATCCATTTTAAAGCCATTTTTAAGGCATTTCGCGCATACATGAAATGAACACATTTTTCTCCAAAACTATAACAGATGCAAGCTTGTCCTGTTTGGTGGAGATGATATTTAATAAAATAAGTAGAAATCCACTAAAAGTTTTGTTTGGTTATCTTGCAATCCCGAGATAATCGTCTCCATGCTCCAAATCCATTTTAAAGCCATTTTTAAGGCATTTCGCGCATACATGAAATGAACACATTTTTCTCCAAAACTATAACAGATGCAAGCTTGTCCTGTTTGGTGGAGATGATATTTAATAAAATAAGTAGAAATCCACTAAAAGTTTTGTTTGGTTATCTTGCAATCCCGAGATAATCGTCTCCATGCTCCAAATCCATTTTAAAGCCATTTTTAAGGCATTTCGCGCATACATGAAATGAACACATTTTTCTCCAAAACTATAACAGATGCAAGCTTGTCCTGTTTGGTGGAGATGATATTTAATAAAATAAGTAGAAATCCACTAAAAGTTTTGTTTGGTTATCTTGCAATCCCGAGATAATCGTCTCCATGCTCCAAATCCATTTTAAAGCCATTTTTAAGGCATTTCGCGCATACATGAAATGAACACATTTTTCTCCAAAACTATAACAGATGCAAGCTTGTCCTGTTTGGTGGAGATGATATTTAATAAAATAAGTAGAAATCCACTAAAAGTTTTGTTTGGTTATCTTGCAATCCCGAGATAATCGTCTCCATGCTCCAAATCCATTTTAAAGCCATTTTTAAGGCATTTCGCGCATACATGAAATGAACACATTTTTCTCCAAAACTATAACAGATGCAAGCTTGTCCTGTTTGGTGGAGATGATATTTAATAAAATAAGTAGAAATCCACTAAAAGTTTTGTTTGGTTATCTTGCAATCCCGAGATAATCGTCTCCATGCTCCAAATCCATTTTAAAGCCATTTTTAAGGCATTTCGCGCATACATGAAATGAACACATTTTTCTCCAAAACTATAACAGATGCAAGCTTGTCCTGTTTGGTGGAGATGATATTTAATAAAATAAGTAGAAATCCACTAAAAGTTTTGTTTGGTTATCTTGCAATCCCGAGATAATCGTCTCCATGCTCCAAATCCATTTTAAAGCCATTTTTAAGGCATTTCGCGCATACATGAAATGAACACATTTTTCTCCAAAACTATAACAGATGCAAGCTTGTCCTGTTTGGTGGAGATGATATTTAATAAAATAAGTAGAAATCCACTAAAAGTTTTGTTTGGTTATCTTGCAATCCCGAGATAATCGTCTCCATGCTCCAAATCCATTTTAAAGCCATTTTTAAGGCATTTCGCGCATACATGAAATGAACACATTTTTCTCCAAAACTATAACAGATGCAAGCTTGTCCTGTTTGGTGGAGATGATATTTAATAAAATAAGTAGAAATCCACTAAAAGTTTTGTTTGGTTATCTTGCAATCCCGAGATAATCGTCTCCATGCTCCAAATCCATTTTAAAGCCATTTTTAAGGCATTTCGCGCATACATGAAATGAACACATTTTTCTCCAAAACTATAACAGATGCAAGCTTGTCCTGTTTGGTGGAGATGATATTTAATAAAATAAGTAGAAATCCACTAAAAGTTTTGTTTGGTTATCTTGCAATCCCGAGATAATCGTCTCCATGCTCCAAATCCATTTTAAAGCCATTTTTAAGGCATTTCGCGCATACATGAAATGAACACATTTTTCTCCAAAACTATAACAGATGCAAGCTTGTCCTGTTTGGTGGAGATGATATTTAATAAAATAAGTAGAAATCCACTAAAAGTTTTGTTTGGTTATCTTGCAATCCCGAGATAATCGTCTCCATGCTCCAAATCCATTTTAAAGCCATTTTTAAGGCATTTCGCGCATAC
>NW_027444132.1:0-28764 GCF_048569485.1 Anomaloglossus baeobatrachus
AAACAGGACAAGCTTGCATCTGTTATAGATTTTTGGAGAAAAATGTGTTCATTTCATGTATGCGCGAAATGCCTTAAAAATGGCTTTAAAATGGATTTGGAGCATGGAGACGATTATCTCGGGATTGCAAGATAACAAACAAAACTTTTAGTGGATTTCTACTTATTTTATTAAATATCATCTCCACCAAACAGGACAAGCTTGCATCTGTTATAGTTTTGGAGAAAAATGTGTTCATTTCATGTATGCGCGAAATGCCTTAAAAATGGCTTTAAAATGGATTTGGAGCATGGAGACGATTATCTCGGGATTGCAAGATAACCAAACAAAACTTTTAGTGGATTTCTACTTATTTTATTAAATATCATCTCCACCAAACAGGACAAGCTTGCATCTGTTATAGTTTTGGAGAAAAATGTGTTCATTTCATGTATGCGCGAAATGCCTTAAAAATGGCTTTAAAATGGATTTGGAGCATGGAGACGATTATCTCGGGATTGCAAGATAACCAAACAAAACTTTTAGTGGATTTCTACTTATTTTATTAAATATCATCTCCACCAAACAGGACAAGCTTGCATCTGTTATAGTTTTGGAGAAAAATGTGTTCATTTCATGTATGCGCGAAATGCCTTAAAAATGGCTTTAAAATGGATTTGGAGCATGGAGACGATTATCTCGGGATTGCAAGATAACCAAACAAAACTTTTAGTGGATTTCTACTTATTTTATTAAATATCATCTCCACCAAACAGGACAAGCTTGCATCTGTTATAGTTTTGGAGAAAAATGTGTTCATTTCATGTATGCGCGAAATGCCTTAAAAATGGCTTTAAAATGGATTTGGAGCATGGAGACGATTATCTCGGGATTGCAAGATAACCAAACAAAACTTTTAGTGGATTTCTACTTATTTTATTAAATATCATCTCCACCAAACAGGACAAGCTTGCATCTGTTATAGTTTTGGAGAAAAATGTGTTCATTTCATGTATGCGCGAAATGCCTTAAAAATGGCTTTAAAATGGATTTGGAGCATGGAGACGATTATCTCGGGATTGCAAGATAACCAAACAAAACTTTTAGTGGATTTCTACTTATTTTATTAAATATCATCTCCACCAAACAGGACAAGCTTGCATCTGTTATAGTTTTGGAGAAAAATGTGTTCATTTCATGTATGCGCGAAATGCCTTAAAAATGGCTTTAAAATGGATTTGGAGCATGGAGACGATTATCTCGGGATTGCAAGATAACCAAACAAAACTTTTAGTGGATTTCTACTTATTTTATTAAATATCATCTCCACCAAACAGGACAAGCTTGCATCTGTTATAGTTTTGGAGAAAAATGTGTTCATTTCATGTATGCGCGAAATGCCTTAAAAATGGCTTTAAAATGGATTTGGAGCATGGAGACGATTATCTCGGGATTGCAAGATAACCAAACAAAACTTTTAGTGGATTTCTACTTATTTTATTAAATATCATCTCCACCAAACAGGACAAGCTTGCATCTGTTATAGTTTTGGAGAAAAATGTGTTCATTTCATGTATGCGCGAAATGCCTTAAAAATGGCTTTAAAATGGATTTGGAGCATGGAGACGATTATCTCGGGATTGCAAGATAACCAAACAAAACTTTTAGTGGATTTCTACTTATTTTATTAAATATCATCTCCACCAAACAGGACAAGCTTGCATCTGTTATAGTTTTGGAGAAAAATGTGTTCATTTCATGTATGCGCGAAATGCCTTAAAAATGGCTTTAAAATGGATTTGGAGCATGGAGACGATTATCTCGGGATTGCAAGATAACCAAACAAAACTTTTAGTGGATTTCTACTTATTTTATTAAATATCATCTCCACCAAACAGGACAAGCTTGCATCTGTTATAGTTTTGGAGAAAAATGTGTTCATTTCATGTATGCGCGAAATGCCTTAAAAATGGCTTTAAAATGGATTTGGAGCATGGAGACGATTATCTCGGGATTGCAAGATAACCAAACAAAACTTTTAGTGGATTTCTACTTATTTTATTAAATATCATCTCCACCAAACAGGACAAGCTTGCATCTGTTATAGTTTTGGAGAAAAATGTGTTCATTTCATGTATGCGCGAAATGCCTTAAAAATGGCTTTAAAATGGATTTGGAGCATGGAGACGATTATCTCGGGATTGCAAGATAACCAAACAAAACTTTTAGTGGATTTCTACTTATTTTATTAAATATCATCTCCACCAAACAGGACAAGCTTGCATCTGTTATAGTTTTGGAGAAAAATGTGTTCATTTCATGTATGCGCGAAATGCCTTAAAAATGGCTTTAAAATGGATTTGGAGCATGGAGACGATTATCTCGGGATTGCAAGATAACCAAACAAAACTTTTAGTGGATTTCTACTTATTTTATTAAATATCATCTCCACCAAACAGGACAAGCTTGCATCTGTTATAGTTTTGGAGAAAAATGTGTTCATTTCATGTATGCGCGAAATGCCTTAAAAATGGCTTTAAAATGGATTTGGAGCATGGAGACGATTATCTCGGGATTGCAAGATAACCAAACAAAACTTTTAGTGGATTTCTACTTATTTTATTAAATATCATCTCCACCAAACAGGACAAGCTTGCATCTGTTATAGTTTTGGAGAAAAATGTGTTCATTTCATGTATGCGCGAAATGCCTTAAAAATGGCTTTAAAATGGATTTGGAGCATGGAGACGATTATCTCGGGATTGCAAGATAACCAAACAAAACTTTTAGTGGATTTCTACTTATTTTATTAAATATCATCTCCACCAAACAGGACAAGCTTGCATCTGTTATAGTTTTGGAGAAAAATGTGTTCATTTCATGTATGCGCGAAATGCCTTAAAAATGGCTTTAAAATGGATTTGGAGCATGGAGACGATTATCTCGGGATTGCAAGATAACCAAACAAAACTTTTAGTGGATTTCTACTTATTTTATTAAATATCATCTCCACCAAACAGGACAAGCTTGCATCTGTTATAGTTTTGGAGAAAAATGTGTTCATTTCATGTATGCGCGAAATGCCTTAAAAATGGCTTTAAAATGGATTTGGAGCATGGAGACGATTATCTCGGGATTGCAAGATAACCAAACAAAACTTTTAGTGGATTTCTACTTATTTTATTAAATATCATCTCCACCAAACAGGACAAGCTTGCATCTGTTATAGTTTTGGAGAAAAATGTGTTCATTTCATGTATGCGCGAAATGCCTTAAAAATGGCTTTAAAATGGATTTGGAGCATGGAGACGATTATCTCGGGATTGCAAGATAACCAAACAAAACTTTTAGTGGATTTCTACTTATTTTATTAAATATCATCTCCACCAAACAGGACAAGCTTGCATCTGTTATAGTTTTGGAGAAAAATGTGTTCATTTCATGTATGCGCGAAATGCCTTAAAAATGGCTTTAAAATGGATTTGGAGCATGGAGACGATTATCTCGGGATTGCAAGATAACCAAACAAAACTTTTAGTGGATTTCTACTTATTTTATTAAATATCATCTCCACCAAACAGGACAAGCTTGCATCTGTTATAGTTTTGGAGAAAAATGTGTTCATTTCATGTATGCGCGAAATGCCTTAAAAATGGCTTTAAAATGGATTTGGAGCATGGAGACGATTATCTCGGGATTGCAAGATAACCAAACAAAACTTTTAGTGGATTTCTACTTATTTTATTAAATATCATCTCCACCAAACAGGACAAGCTTGCATCTGTTATAGTTTTGGAGAAAAATGTGTTCATTTCATGTATGCGCGAAATGCCTTAAAAATGGCTTTAAAATGGATTTGGAGCATGGAGACGATTATCTCGGGATTGCAAGATAACCAAACAAAACTTTTAGTGGATTTCTACTTATTTTATTAAATATCATCTCCACCAAACAGGACAAGCTTGCATCTGTTATAGTTTTGGAGAAAAATGTGTTCATTTCATGTATGCGCGAAATGCCTTAAAAATGGCTTTAAAATGGATTTGGAGCATGGAGACGATTATCTCGGGATTGCAAGATAACCAAACAAAACTTTTAGTGGATTTCTACTTATTTTATTAAATATCATCTCCACCAAACAGGACAAGCTTGCATCTGTTATAGTTTTGGAGAAAAATGTGTTCATTTCATGTATGCGCGAAATGCCTTAAAAATGGCTTTAAAATGGATTTGGAGCATGGAGACGATTATCTCGGGATTGCAAGATAACCAAACAAAACTTTTAGTGGATTTCTACTTATTTTATTAAATATCATCTCCACCAAACAGGACAAGCTTGCATCTGTTATAGTTTTGGAGAAAAATGTGTTCATTTCATGTATGCGCGAAATGCCTTAAAAATGGCTTTAAAATGGATTTGGAGCATGGAGACGATTATCTCGGGATTGCAAGATAACCAAACAAAACTTTTAGTGGATTTCTACTTATTTTATTAAATATCATCTCCACCAAACAGGACAAGCTTGCATCTGTTATAGTTTTGGAGAAAAATGTGTTCATTTCATGTATGCGCGAAATGCCTTAAAAATGGCTTTAAAATGGATTTGGAGCATGGAGACGATTATCTCGGGATTGCAAGATAACCAAACAAAACTTTTAGTGGATTTCTACTTATTTTATTAAATATCATCTCCACCAAACAGGACAAGCTTGCATCTGTTATAGTTTTGGAGAAAAATGTGTTCATTTCATGTATGCGCGAAATGCCTTAAAAATGGCTTTAAAATGGATTTGGAGCATGGAGACGATTATCTCGGGATTGCAAGATAACCAAACAAAACTTTTAGTGGATTTCTACTTATTTTATTAAATATCATCTCCACCAAACAGGACAAGCTTGCATCTGTTATAGTTTTGGAGAAAAATGTGTTCATTTCATGTATGCGCGAAATGCCTTAAAAATGGCTTTAAAATGGATTTGGAGCATGGAGACGATTATCTCGGGATTGCAAGATAACCAAACAAAACTTTTAGTGGATTTCTACTTATTTTATTAAATATCATCTCCACCAAACAGGACAAGCTTGCATCTGTTATAGTTTTGGAGAAAAATGTGTTCATTTCATGTATGCGCGAAATGCCTTAAAAATGGCTTTAAAATGGATTTGGAGCATGGAGACGATTATCTCGGGATTGCAAGATAACCAAACAAAACTTTTAGTGGATTTCTACTTATTTTATTAAATATCATCTCCACCAAACAGGACAAGCTTGCATCTGTTATAGTTTTGGAGAAAAATGTGTTCATTTCATGTATGCGCGAAATGCCTTAAAAATGGCTTTAAAATGGATTTGGAGCATGGAGACGATTATCTCGGGATTGCAAGATAACCAAACAAAACTTTTAGTGGATTTCTACTTATTTTATTAAATATCATCTCCACCAAACAGGACAAGCTTGCATCTGTTATAGTTTTGGAGAAAAATGTGTTCATTTCATGTATGCGCGAAATGCCTTAAAAATGGCTTTAAAATGGATTTGGAGCATGGAGACGATTATCTCGGGATTGCAAGATAACCAAACAAAACTTTTAGTGGATTTCTACTTATTTTATTAAATATCATCTCCACCAAACAGGACAAGCTTGCATCTGTTATAGTTTTGGAGAAAAATGTGTTCATTTCATGTATGCGCGAAATGCCTTAAAAATGGCTTTAAAATGGATTTGGAGCATGGAGACGATTATCTCGGGATTGCAAGATAACCAAACAAAACTTTTAGTGGATTTCTACTTATTTTATTAAATATCATCTCCACCAAACAGGACAAGCTTGCATCTGTTATAGTTTTGGAGAAAAATGTGTTCATTTCATGTATGCGCGAAATGCCTTAAAATGGCTTTAAAATGGATTTGGAGCATGGAGACGATTATCTCGGGATTGCAAGATAACCAAACAAAACTTTTAGTGGATTTCTACTTATTTTATTAAATATCATCTCCACCAAACAGGACAAGCTTGCATCTGTTATAGTTTTGGAGAAAAATGTGTTCATTTCATGTATGCGCGAAATGCCTTAAAATGGCTTTAAAATGGATTTGGAGCATGGAGACGATTATCTCGGGATTGCAAGATAACCAAACAAAACTTTTAGTGGATTTCTACTTATTTTATTAAATATCATCTCCACCAAACAGGACAAGCTTGCATCTGTTATAGTTTTGGAGAAAAATGTGTTCATTTCATGTATGCGCGAAATGCCTTAAAATGGCTTTAAAATGGATTTGGAGCATGGAGACGATTATCTCGGGATTGCAAGATAACCAAACAAAACTTTTAGTGGATTTCTACTTATTTTATTAAATATCATCTCCACCAAACAGGACAAGCTTGCATCTGTTATAGTTTTGGAGAAAAATGTGTTCATTTCATGTATGCGCGAAATGCCTTAAAATGGCTTTAAAATGGATTTGGAGCATGGAGACGATTATCTCGGGATTGCAAGATAACCAAACAAAACTTTTAGTGGATTTCTACTTATTTTATTAAATATCATCTCCACCAAACAGGACAAGCTTGCATCTGTTATAGTTTTGGAGAAAAATGTGTTCATTTCATGTATGCGCGAAATGCCTTAAAAATGGCTTTAAAATGGATTTGGAGCATGGAGACGATTATCTCGGGATTGCAAGATAACCAAACAAAACTTTTAGTGGATTTCTACTTATTTTATTAAATATCATCTCCACCAAACAGGACAAGCTTGCATCTGTTATAGTTTTGGAGAAAAATGTGTTCATTTCATGTATGCGCGAAATGCCTTAAAAATGGCTTTAAAATGGATTTGGAGCATGGAGACGATTATCTCGGGATTGCAAGATAACCAAACAAAACTTTTAGTGGATTTCTACTTATTTTATTAAATATCATCTCCACCAAACAGGACAAGCTTGCATCTGTTATAGTTTTGGAGAAAAATGTGTTCATTTCATGTATGCGCGAAATGCCTTAAAAATGGCTTTAAAATGGATTTGGAGCATGGAGACGATTATCTCGGGATTGCAAGATAACCAAACAAAACTTTTAGTGGATTTCTACTTATTTTATTAAATATCATCTCCACCAAACAGGACAAGCTTGCATCTGTTATAGTTTTGGAGAAAAATGTGTTCATTTCATGTATGCGCGAAATGCCTTAAAAATGGCTTTAAAATGGATTTGGAGCATGGAGACGATTATCTCGGGATTGCAAGATAACCAAACAAAACTTTTAGTGGATTTCTACTTATTTTATTAAATATCATCTCCACCAAACAGGACAAGCTTGCATCTGTTATAGTTTTGGAGAAAAATGTGTTCATTTCATGTATGCGCGAAATGCCTTAAAAATGGCTTTAAAATGGATTTGGAGCATGGAGACGATTATCTCGGGATTGCAAGATAACCAAACAAAACTTTTAGTGGATTTCTACTTATTTTATTAAATATCATCTCCACCAAACAGGACAAGCTTGCATCTGTTATAGTTTTGGAGAAAAATGTGTTCATTTCATGTATGCGCGAAATGCCTTAAAAATGGCTTTAAAATGGATTTGGAGCATGGAGACGATTATCTCGGGATTGCAAGATAACCAAACAAAACTTTTAGTGGATTTCTACTTATTTTATTAAATATCATCTCCACCAAACAGGACAAGCTTGCATCTGTTATAGTTTTGGAGAAAAATGTGTTCATTTCATGTATGCGCGAAATGCCTTAAAAATGGCTTTAAAATGGATTTGGAGCATGGAGACGATTATCTCGGGATTGCAAGATAACCAAACAAAACTTTTAGTGGATTTCTACTTATTTTATTAAATATCATCTCCACCAAACAGGACAAGCTTGCATCTGTTATAGTTTTGGAGAAAAATGTGTTCATTTCATGTATGCGCGAAATGCCTTAAAAATGGCTTTAAAATGGATTTGGAGCATGGAGACGATTATCTCGGGATTGCAAGATAACCAAACAAAACTTTTAGTGGATTTCTACTTATTTTATTAAATATCATCTCCACCAAACAGGACAAGCTTGCATCTGTTATAGTTTTGGAGAAAAATGTGTTCATTTCATGTATGCGCGAAATGCCTTAAAAATGGCTTTAAAATGGATTTGGAGCATGGAGACGATTATCTCGGGATTGCAAGATAACCAAACAAAACTTTAGTGGATTTCTACTTATTTTATTAAATATCATCTCCACCAAACAGGACAAGCTTGCATCTGTTATAGTTTTGGAGAAAAATGTGTTCATTTCATGTATGCGCGAAATGCCTTAAAAATGGCTTTAAAATGGATTTGGAGCATGGAGACGATTATCTCGGGATTGCAAGATAACCAAACAAAACTTTTAGTGGATTTCTACTTATTTTATTAAATATCATCTCCACCAAACAGGACAAGCTTGCATCTGTTATAGTTTTGGAGAAAAATGTGTTCATTTCATGTATGCGCGAAATGCCTTAAAAATGGCTTTAAAATGGATTTGGAGCATGGAGACGATTATCTCGGGATTGCAAGATAACCAAACAAAACTTTTAGTGGATTTCTACTTATTTTATTAAATATCATCTCCACCAAACAGGACAAGCTTGCATCTGTTATAGTTTTGGAGAAAAATGTGTTCATTTCATGTATGCGCGAAATGCCTTAAAAATGGCTTTAAAATGGATTTGGAGCATGGAGACGATTATCTCGGGATTGCAAGATAACCAAACAAAACTTTTAGTGGATTTCTACTTATTTTATTAAATATCATCTCCACCAAACAGGACAAGCTTGCATCTGTTATAGTTTTGGAGAAAAATGTGTTCATTTCATGTATGCGCGAAATGCCTTAAAAATGGCTTTAAAATGGATTTGGAGCATGGAGACGATTATCTCGGGATTGCAAGATAACCAAACAAAACTTTTAGTGGATTTCTACTTATTTTATTAAATATCATCTCCACCAAACAGGACAAGCTTGCATCTGTTATAGTTTTGGAGAAAAATGTGTTCATTTCATGTATGCGCGAAATGCCTTAAAAATGGCTTTAAAATGGATTTGGAGCATGGAGACGATTATCTCGGGATTGCAAGATAACCAAACAAAACTTTTAGTGGATTTCTACTTATTTTATTAAATATCATCTCCACCAAACAGGACAAGCTTGCATCTGTTATAGTTTTGGAGAAAAATGTGTTCATTTCATGTATGCGCGAAATGCCTTAAAAATGGCTTTAAAATGGATTTGGAGCATGGAGACGATTATCTCGGGATTGCAAGATAACCAAACAAAACTTTTAGTGGATTTCTACTTATTTTATTAAATATCATCTCCACCAAACAGGACAAGCTTGCATCTGTTATAGTTTTGGAGAAAAATGTGTTCATTTCATGTATGCGCGAAATGCCTTAAAAATGGCTTTAAAATGGATTTGGAGCATGGAGACGATTATCTCGGGATTGCAAGATAACCAAACAAAACTTTTAGTGGATTTCTACTTATTTTATTAAATATCATCTCCACCAAACAGGACAAGCTTGCATCTGTTATAGTTTTGGAGAAAAATGTGTTCATTTCATGTATGCGCGAAATGCCTTAAAAATGGCTTTAAAATGGATTTGGAGCATGGAGACGATTATCTCGGGATTGCAAGATAACCAAACAAAACTTTTAGTGGATTTCTACTTATTTTATTAAATATCATCTCCACCAAACAGGACAAGCTTGCATCTGTTATAGTTTTGGAGAAAAATGTGTTCATTTCATGTATGCGCGAAATGCCTTAAAAATGGCTTTAAAATGGATTTGGAGCATGGAGACGATTATCTCGGGATTGCAAGATAACCAAACAAAACTTTTAGTGGATTTCTACTTATTTTATTAAATATCATCTCCACCAAACAGGACAAGCTTGCATCTGTTATAGTTTTGGAGAAAAATGTGTTCATTTCATGTATGCGCGAAATGCCTTAGAAATGGCTTTAAAATGGATTTGGAGCATGGAGACGATTATCTCGGGATTGCAAGATAACCAAACAAAACTTTTAGTGGATTTCTACTTATTTTATTAAATATCATCTCCACCAAACAGGACAAGCTTGCATCTGTTATAGTTTTGGAGAAAAATGTGTTCATTTCATGTATGCGCGAAATGCCTTAAAAATGGCTTTAAAATGGATTTGGAGCATGGAGACGATTATCTCGGGATTGCAAGATAACCAAACAAAACTTTTAGTGGATTTCTACTTATTTTATTAAATATCATCTCCACCAAACAGGACAAGCTTGCATCTGTTATAGTTTTGGAGAAAAATGTGTTCATTTCATGTATGCGCGAAATGCCTTAAAAATGGCTTTAAAATGGATTTGGAGCATGGAGACGATTATCTCGGGATTGCAAGATAACCAAACAAAACTTTTAGTGGATTTCTACTTATTTTATTAAATATCATCTCCACCAAACAGGACAAGCTTGCATCTGTTATAGTTTTGGAGAAAAATGTGTTCATTTCATGTATGCGCGAAATGCCTTAAAAATGGCTTTAAAATGGATTTGGAGCATGGAGACGATTATCTCGGGATTGCAAGATAACCAAACAAAACTTTTAGTGGATTTCTACTTATTTAATTAAATATCATCTCCACCAAACAGGACAAGCTTGCATCTGTTATAGTTTTGGAGAAAAATGTGTTCATTTCATGTATGCGCGAAATGCCTTAAAAATGGCTTTAAAATGGATTTGGAGCATGGAGACGATTATCTCGGGATTGCAAGATAACCAAACAAAACTTTTAGTGGATTTCTACTTATTTTATTAAATATCATCTCCACCAAACAGGACAAGCTTGCATCTGTAATAGTTTTGGAGAAAAATGTGTTCATTTCATTTATGCGCGAAATGCCTTAGAAATGGCTTTAAAATGGATTTGGAGCATGGAGACGATTATCTCGGGATTGCAAGATAACCAAACAAAACTTTTAGTGGATTTCTACTTATTTTATTAAATATCATCTCCACCAAACAGGACAAGCTTGCATCTGTTATAGTTTTGGAGAAAAATGTGTTCATTTCATGTATGCGCGAAATGCCTTAAAAATGGCTTTAAAATGGATTTGGAGCATGGAGACGATTATCTCGGGATTGCAAGATAACCAAACAAAACTTTTAGTGGATTTCTACTTATTTAATTAAATATCATCTCCACCAAACAGGACAAGCTTGCATCTGTTATAGTTTTGGAGAAAAATGTGTTCATTTCATTTATGCGCGAAATGCCTTAGAAATGGCTTTAAAATGGATTTGGAGCATGGATACGATTATCTCGGGATTGCAAGATAACCAAACAAAACTTTTAGTGGATTTCTACTTATTTTATTAAATATCATCTCCACCAAACAGGACAAGCTTGCATCTGTTATAGTTTTGGAGAAAAATGTGTTCATTTCATGTATGCGCGAAATGCCTTAAAAATGGCTTTAAAATGGATTTGGAGCATGGAGACGATTATCTCGGGATTGCAAGATAACCAAACAAAACTTTTAGTGGATTTCTACTTATTTTATTAAATATCATCTCCACCAAACAGGACAAGCTTGCATCTGTTATAGTTTTGGAGAAAAATGTGTTCATTTCATGTATGCGCGAAATGCCTTAAAAATGGCTTTAAAATGGATTTGGAGCATGGAGACGATTATCTCGGGATTGCAAGATAACCAAACAAAACTTTTAGTGGATTTCTACTTATTTTATTAAATATCATCTCCACCAAACAGGACAAGCTTGCATCTGTTATAGTTTTGGAGAAAAATGTGTTCATTTCATGTATGCGCGAAATGCCTTAAAAATGGCTTTAAAATGGATTTGGAGCATGGAGACGATTATCTCGGGATTGCAAGATAACCAAACAAAACTTTTAGTGGATTTCTACTTATTTTATTAAATATCATCTCCACCAAACAGGACAAGCTTGCATCTGTTATAGTTTTGGAGAAAAATGTGTTCATTTCATGTATGCGCGAAATGCCTTAAAAATGGCTTTAAAATGGATTTGGAGCATGGAGACGATTATCTCGGGATTGCAAGATAACCAAACAAAACTTTTAGTGGATTTCTACTTATTTTATTAAATATCATCTCCACCAAACAGGACAAGCTTGCATCTGTTATAGTTTTGGAGAAAAATGTGTTCATTTCATGTATGCGCGAAATGCCTTAAAAATGGCTTTAAAATGGATTTGGAGCATGGAGACGATTATCTCGGGATTGCAAGATAACCAAACAAAACTTTTAGTGGATTTCTACTTATTTTATTAAATATCATCTCCACCAAACAGGACAAGCTTGCATCTGTTATAGTTTTGGAGAAAAATGTGTTCATTTCATGTATGCGCGAAATGCCTTAAAAATGGCTTTAAAATGGATTTGGAGCATGGAGACGATTATCTCGGGATTGCAAGATAACCAAACAAAACTTTTAGTGGATTTCTACTTATTTTATTAAATATCATCTCCACCAAACAGGACAAGCTTGCATCTGTTATAGTTTTGGAGAAAAATGTGTTCATTTCATGTATGCGCGAAATGCCTTAAAAATGGCTTTAAAATGGATTTGGAGCATGGAGACGATTATCTCGGGATTGCAAGATAACCAAACAAAACTTTTAGTGGATTTCTACTTATTTTATTAAATATCATCTCCACCAAACAGGACAAGCTTGCATCTGTTATAGTTTTGGAGAAAAATGTGTTCATTTCATGTATGCGCGAAATGCCTTAAAAATGGCTTTAAAATGGATTTGGAGCATGGAGACGATTATCTCGGGATTGCAAGATAACCAAACAAAACTTTTAGTGGATTTCTACTTATTTTATTAAATATCATCTCCACCAAACAGGACAAGCTTGCATCTGTTATAGTTTTGGAGAAAAATGTGTTCATTTCATGTATGCGCGAAATGCCTTAAAAATGGCTTTAAAATGGATTTGGAGCATGGAGACGATTATCTCGGGATTGCAAGATAACCAAACAAAACTTTTAGTGGATTTCTACTTATTTTATTAAATATCATCTCCACCAAACAGGACAAGCTTGCATCTGTTATAGTTTTGGAGAAAAATGTGTTCATTTCATGTATGCGCGAAATGCCTTAAAAATGGCTTTAAAATGGATTTGGAGCATGGAGACGATTATCTCGGGATTGCAAGATAACCAAACAAAACTTTTAGTGGATTTCTACTTATTTTATTAAATATCATCTCCACCAAACAGGACAAGCTTGCATCTGTTATAGTTTTGGAGAAAAATGTGTTCATTTCATGTATGCGCGAAATGCCTTAAAAATGGCTTTAAAATGGATTTGGAGCATGGAGACGATTATCTCGGGATTGCAAGATAACCAAACAAAACTTTTAGTGGATTTCTACTTATTTTATTAAATATCATCTCCACCAAACAGGACAAGCTTGCATCTGTTATAGTTTTGGAGAAAAATGTGTTCATTTCATGTATGCGCGAAATGCCTTAAAAATGGCTTTAAAATGGATTTGGAGCATGGAGACGATTATCTCGGGATTGCAAGATAACCAAACAAAACTTTTAGTGGATTTCTACTTATTTTATTAAATATCATCTCCACCAAACAGGACAAGCTTGCATCTGTTATAGTTTTGGAGAAAAATGTGTTCATTTCATGTATGCGCGAAATGCCTTAAAAATGGCTTTAAAATGGATTTGGAGCATGGAGACGATTATCTCGGGATTGCAAGATAACCAAACAAAACTTTTAGTGGATTTCTACTTATTTTATTAAATATCATCTCCACCAAACAGGACAAGCTTGCATCTGTTATAGTTTTGGAGAAAAATGTGTTCATTTCATGTATGCGCGAAATGCCTTAAAAATGGCTTTAAAATGGATTTGGAGCATGGAGACGATTATCTCGGGATTGCAAGATAACCAAACAAAACTTTTAGTGGATTTCTACTTATTTTATTAAATATCATCTCCACCAAACAGGACAAGCTTGCATCTGTTATAGTTTTGGAGAAAAATGTGTTCATTTCATGTATGCGCGAAATGCCTTAAAAATGGCTTTAAAATGGATTTGGAGCATGGAGACGATTATCTCGGGATTGCAAGATAACCAAACAAAACTTTTAGTGGATTTCTACTTATTTTATTAAATATCATCTCCACCAAACAGGACAAGCTTGCATCTGTTATAGTTTTGGAGAAAAATGTGTTCATTTCATGTATGCGCGAAATGCCTTAAAAATGGCTTTAAAATGGATTTGGAGCATGGAGACGATTATCTCGGGATTGCAAGATAACCAAACAAAACTTTTAGTGGATTTCTACTTATTTTATTAAATATCATCTCCACCAAACAGGACAAGCTTGCATCTGTTATAGTTTTGGAGAAAAATGTGTTCATTTCATGTATGCGCGAAATGCCTTAAAAATGGCTTTAAAATGGATTTGGAGCATGGAGACGATTATCTCGGGATTGCAAGATAACCAAACAAAACTTTTAGTGGATTTCTACTTATTTTATTAAATATCATCTCCACCAAACAGGACAAGCTTGCATCTGTTATAGTTTTGGAGAAAAATGTGTTCATTTCATGTATGCGCGAAATGCCTTAAAAATGGCTTTAAAATGGATTTGGAGCATGGAGACGATTATCTCGGGATTGCAAGATAACCAAACAAAACTTTTAGTGGATTTCTACTTATTTTATTAAATATCATCTCCACCAAACAGGACAAGCTTGCATCTGTTATAGTTTTGGAGAAAAATGTGTTCATTTCATGTATGCGCGAAATGCCTTAAAAATGGCTTTAAAATGGATTTGGAGCATGGAGACGATTATCTCGGGATTGCAAGATAACCAAACAAAACTTTTAGTGGATTTCTACTTATTTTATTAAATATCATCTCCACCAAACAGGACAAGCTTGCATCTGTTATAGTTTTGGAGAAAAATGTGTTCATTTCATGTATGCGCGAAATGCCTTAAAAATGGCTTTAAAATGGATTTGGAGCATGGAGACGATTATCTCGGGATTGCAAGATAACCAAACAAAACTTTTAGTGGATTTCTACTTATTTTATTAAATATCATCTCCACCAAACAGGACAAGCTTGCATCTGTTATAGTTTTGGAGAAAAATGTGTTCATTTCATGTATGCGCGAAATGCCTTAAAAATGGCTTTAAAATGGATTTGGAGCATGGAGACGATTATCTCGGGATTGCAAGATAACCAAACAAAACTTTTAGTGGATTTCTACTTATTTTATTAAATATCATCTCCACCAAACAGGACAAGCTTGCATCTGTTATAGTTTTGGAGAAAAATGTGTTCATTTCATGTATGCGCGAAATGCCTTAAAAATGGCTTTAAAATGGATTTGGAGCATGGAGACGATTATCTCGGGATTGCAAGATAACCAAACAAAACTTTTAGTGGATTTCTACTTATTTTATTAAATATCATCTCCACCAAACAGGACAAGCTTGCATCTGTTATAGTTTTGGAGAAAAATGTGTTCATTTCATGTATGCGCGAAATGCCTTAAAAATGGCTTTAAAATGGATTTGGAGCATGGAGACGATTATCTCGGGATTGCAAGATAACCAAACAAAACTTTTAGTGGATTTCTACTTATTTTATTAAATATCATCTCCACCAAACAGGACAAGCTTGCATCTGTTATAGTTTTGGAGAAAAATGTGTTCATTTCATGTATGCGCGAAATGCCTTAAAAATGGCTTTAAAATGGATTTGGAGCATGGAGACGATTATCTCGGGATTGCAAGATAACCAAACAAAACTTTTAGTGGATTTCTACTTATTTTATTAAATATCATCTCCACCAAACAGGACAAGCTTGCATCTGTTATAGTTTTGGAGAAAAATGTGTTCATTTCATGTATGCGCGAAATGCCTTAAAAATGGCTTTAAAATGGATTTGGAGCATGGAGACGATTATCTCGGGATTGCAAGATAACCAAACAAAACTTTTAGTGGATTTCTACTTATTTTATTAAATATCATCTCCACCAAACAGGACAAGCTTGCATCTGTTATAGTTTTGGAGAAAAATGTGTTCATTTCATGTATGCGCGAAATGCCTTAAAAATGGCTTTAAAATGGATTTGGAGCATGGAGACGATTATCTCGGGATTGCAAGATAACCAAACAAAACTTTTAGTGGATTTCTACTTATTTTATTAAATATCATCTCCACCAAACAGGACAAGCTTGCATCTGTTATAGTTTTGGAGAAAAATGTGTTCATTTCATGTATGCGCGAAATGCCTTAAAAATGGCTTTAAAATGGATTTGGAGCATGGAGACGATTATCTCGGGATTGCAAGATAACCAAACAAAACTTTTAGTGGATTTCTACTTATTTTATTAAATATCATCTCCACCAAACAGGACAAGCTTGCATCTGTTATAGTTTTGGAGAAAAATGTGTTCATTTCATGTATGCGCGAAATGCCTTAAAAATGGCTTTAAAATGGATTTGGAGCATGGAGACGATTATCTCGGGATTGCAAGATAACCAAACAAAACTTTTAGTGGATTTCTACTTATTTTATTAAATATCATCTCCACCAAACAGGACAAGCTTGCATCTGTTATAGTTTTGGAGAAAAATGTGTTCATTTCATGTATGCGCGAAATGCCTTAAAAATGGCTTTAAAATGGATTTGGAGCATGGAGACGATTATCTCGGGATTGCAAGATAACCAAACAAAACTTTTAGTGGATTTCTACTTATTTTATTAAATATCATCTCCACCAAACAGGACAAGCTTGCATCTGTTATAGTTTTGGAGAAAAATGTGTTCATTTCATGTATGCGCGAAATGCCTTAAAAATGGCTTTAAAATGGATTTGGAGCATGGAGACGATTATCTCGGGATTGCAAGATAACCAAACAAAACTTTTAGTGGATTTCTACTTATTTTATTAAATATCATCTCCACCAAACAGGACAAGCTTGCATCTGTTATAGTTTTGGAGAAAAATGTGTTCATTTCATGTATGCGCGAAATGCCTTAAAAATGGCTTTAAAATGGATTTGGAGCATGGAGACGATTATCTCGGGATTGCAAGATAACCAAACAAAACTTTTAGTGGATTTCTACTTATTTTATTAAATATCATCTCCACCAAACAGGACAAGCTTGCATCTGTTATAGTTTTGGAGAAAAATGTGTTCATTTCATGTATGCGCGAAATGCCTTAAAAATGGCTTTAAAATGGATTTGGAGCATGGAGACGATTATCTCGGGATTGCAAGATAACCAAACAAAACTTTTAGTGGATTTCTACTTATTTTATTAAATATCATCTCCACCAAACAGGACAAGCTTGCATCTGTTATAGTTTTGGAGAAAAATGTGTTCATTTCATGTATGCGCGAAATGCCTTAAAAATGGCTTTAAAATGGATTTGGAGCATGGAGACGATTATCTCGGGATTGCAAGATAACCAAACAAAACTTTTAGTGGATTTCTACTTATTTTATTAAATATCATCTCCACCAAACAGGACAAGCTTGCATCTGTTATAGTTTTGGAGAAAAATGTGTTCATTTCATGTATGCGCGAAATGCCTTAAAAATGGCTTTAAAATGGATTTGGAGCATGGAGACGATTATCTCGGGATTGCAAGATAACCAAACAAAACTTTTAGTGGATTTCTACTTATTTTATTAAATATCATCTCCACCAAACAGGACAAGCTTGCATCTGTTATAGTTTTGGAGAAAAATGTGTTCATTTCATGTATGCGCGAAATGCCTTAAAAATGGCTTTAAAATGGATTTGGAGCATGGAGACGATTATCTCGGGATTGCAAGATAACCAAACAAAACTTTTAGTGGATTTCTACTTATTTTATTAAATATCATCTCCACCAAACAGGACAAGCTTGCATCTGTTATAGTTTTGGAGAAAAATGTGTTCATTTCATGTATGCGCGAAATGCCTTAAAAATGGCTTTAAAATGGATTTGGAGCATGGAGACGATTATCTCGGGATTGCAAGATAACCAAACAAAACTTTTAGTGGATTTCTACTTATTTTATTAAATATCATCTCCACCAAACAGGACAAGCTTGCATCTGTTATAGTTTTGGAGAAAAATGTGTTCATTTCATGTATGCGCGAAATGCCTTAAAAATGGCTTTAAAATGGATTTGGAGCATGGAGACGATTATCTCGGGATTGCAAGATAACCAAACAAAACTTTTAGTGGATTTCTACTTATTTTATTAAATATCATCTCCACCAAACAGGACAAGCTTGCATCTGTTATAGTTTTGGAGAAAAATGTGTTCATTTCATGTATGCGCGAAATGCCTTAAAAATGGCTTTAAAATGGATTTGGAGCATGGAGACGATTATCTCGGGATTGCAAGATAACCAAACAAAACTTTTAGTGGATTTCTACTTATTTTATTAAATATCATCTCCACCAAACAGGACAAGCTTGCATCTGTTATAGTTTTGGAGAAAAATGTGTTCATTTCATGTATGCGCGAAATGCCTTAAAAATGGCTTTAAAATGGATTTGGAGCATGGAGACGATTATCTCGGGATTGCAAGATAACCAAACAAAACTTTTAGTGGATTTCTACTTATTTTATTAAATATCATCTCCACCAAACAGGACAAGCTTGCATCTGTTATAGTTTTGGAGAAAAATGTGTTCATTTCATGTATGCGCGAAATGCCTTAAAAATGGCTTTAAAATGGATTTGGAGCATGGAGACGATTATCTCGGGATTGCAAGATAACCAAACAAAACTTTTAGTGGATTTCTACTTATTTTATTAAATATCATCTCCACCAAACAGGACAAGCTTGCATCTGTTATAGTTTTGGAGAAAAATGTGTTCATTTCATGTATGCGCGAAATGCCTTAAAAATGGCTTTAAAATGGATTTGGAGCATGGAGACGATTATCTCGGGATTGCAAGATAACCAAACAAAACTTTTAGTGGATTTCTACTTATTTTATTAAATATCATCTCCACCAAACAGGACAAGCTTGCATCTGTTATAGTTTTGGAGAAAAATGTGTTCATTTCATGTATGCGCGAAATGCCTTAAAAATGGCTTTAAAATGGATTTGGAGCATGGAGACGATTATCTCGGGATTGCAAGATAACCAAACAAAACTTTTAGTGGATTTCTACTTATTTTATTAAATATCATCTCCACCAAACAGGACAAGCTTGCATCTGTTATAGTTTTGGAGAAAAATGTGTTCATTTCATGTATGCGCGAAATGCCTTAAAAATGGCTTTAAAATGGATTTGGAGCATGGAGACGATTATCTCGGGATTGCAAGATAACCAAACAAAACTTTTAGTGGATTTCTACTTATTTTATTAAATATCATCTCCACCAAACAGGACAAGCTTGCATCTGTTATAGTTTTGGAGAAAAATGTGTTCATTTCATGTATGCGCGAAATGCCTTAAAAATGGCTTTAAAATGGATTTGGAGCATGGAGACGATTATCTCGGGATTGCAAGATAACCAAACAAAACTTTTAGTGGATTTCTACTTATTTTATTAAATATCATCTCCACCAAACAGGACAAGCTTGCATCTGTTATAGTTTTGGAGAAAAATGTGTTCATTTCATGTATGCGCGAAATGCCTTAAAAATGGCTTTAAAATGGATTTGGAGCATGGAGACGATTATCTCGGGATTGCAAGATAACCAAACAAAACTTTTAGTGGATTTCTACTTATTTTATTAAATATCATCTCCACCAAACAGGACAAGCTTGCATCTGTTATAGTTTTGGAGAAAAATGTGTTCATTTCATGTATGCGCGAAATGCCTTAAAAATGGCTTTAAAATGGATTTGGAGCATGGAGACGATTATCTCGGGATTGCAAGATAACCAAACAAAACTTTTAGTGGATTTCTACTTATTTTATTAAATATCATCTCCACCAAACAGGACAAGCTTGCATCTGTTATAGTTTTGGAGAAAAATGTGTTCATTTCATGTATGCGCGAAATGCCTTAAAAATGGCTTTAAAATGGATTTGGAGCATGGAGACGATTATCTCGGGATTGCAAGATAACCAAACAAAACTTTTAGTGGATTTCTACTTATTTTATTAAATATCATCTCCACCAAACAGGACAAGCTTGCATCTGTTATAGTT
This sequence comes from Anomaloglossus baeobatrachus, assembly GCF_048569485.1. Lineage (NCBI taxonomy): Eukaryota > Metazoa > Chordata > Amphibia > Anura > Aromobatidae > Anomaloglossus > Anomaloglossus baeobatrachus. The sequence goes on from NW_027444132.1 coordinate 20,223, forward strand.
TTGGAGAAAAATGTGTTCATTTCATGTATGCGCGAAATGCCTTAAAAATGGCTTTAAAATGGATTTGGAGCATGGAGACGATTATCTCGGGATTGCAAGATAACCAAACAAAACTTTTAGTGGATTTCTACTTATTTTATTAAATATCATCTCCACCAAACAGGACAAGCTTGCATCTGTTATAGTTTTGGAGAAAAATGTGTTCATTTCATGTATGCGCGAAATGCCTTAAAAATGGCTTTAAAATGGATTTGGAGCATGGAGACGATTATCTCGGGATTGCAAGATAACCAAACAAAACTTTTAGTGGATTTCTACTTATTTTATTAAATATCATCTCCACCAAACAGGACAAGCTTGCATCTGTTATAGTTTTGGAGAAAAATGTGTTCATTTCATGTATGCGCGAAATGCCTTAAAAATGGCTTTAAAATGGATTTGGAGCATGGAGACGATTATCTCGGGATTGCAAGATAACCAAACAAAACTTTTAGTGGATTTCTACTTATTTTATTAAATATCATCTCCACCAAACAGGACAAGCTTGCATCTGTTATAGTTTTGGAGAAAAATGTGTTCATTTCATGTATGCGCGAAATGCCTTAAAAATGGCTTTAAAATGGATTTGGAGCATGGAGACGATTATCTCGGGATTGCAAGATAACCAAACAAAACTTTTAGTGGATTTCTACTTATTTTATTAAATATCATCTCCACCAAACAGGACAAGCTTGCATCTGTTATAGTTTTGGAGAAAAATGTGTTCATTTCATGTATGCGCGAAATGCCTTAAAAATGGCTTTAAAATGGATTTGGAGCATGGAGACGATTATCTCGGGATTGCAAGATAACCAAACAAAACTTTTAGTGGATTTCTACTTATTTTATTAAATATCATCTCCACCAAACAGGACAAGCTTGCATCTGTTATAGTTTTGGAGAAAAATGTGTTCATTTCATGTATGCGCGAAATGCCTTAAAAATGGCTTTAAAATGGATTTGGAGCATGGAGACGATTATCTCGGGATTGCAAGATAACCAAACAAAACTTTTAGTGGATTTCTACTTATTTTATTAAATATCATCTCCACCAAACAGGACAAGCTTGCATCTGTTATAGTTTTGGAGAAAAATGTGTTCATTTCATGTATGCGCGAAATGCCTTAAAAATGGCTTTAAAATGGATTTGGAGCATGGAGACGATTATCTCGGGATTGCAAGATAACCAAACAAAACTTTTAGTGGATTTCTACTTATTTTATTAAATATCATCTCCACCAAACAGGACAAGCTTGCATCTGTTATAGTTTTGGAGAAAAATGTGTTCATTTCATGTATGCGCGAAATGCCTTAAAAATGGCTTTAAAATGGATTTGGAGCATGGAGACGATTATCTCGGGATTGCAAGATAACCAAACAAAACTTTTAGTGGATTTCTACTTATTTTATTAAATATCATCTCCACCAAACAGGACAAGCTTGCATCTGTTATAGTTTTGGAGAAAAATGTGTTCATTTCATGTATGCGCGAAATGCCTTAAAAATGGCTTTAAAATGGATTTGGAGCATGGAGACGATTATCTCGGGATTGCAAGATAACCAAACAAAACTTTTAGTGGATTTCTACTTATTTTATTAAATATCATCTCCACCAAACAGGACAAGCTTGCATCTGTTATAGTTTTGGAGAAAAATGTGTTCATTTCATGTATGCGCGAAATGCCTTAAAAATGGCTTTAAAATGGATTTGGAGCATGGAGACGATTATCTCGGGATTGCAAGATAACCAAACAAAACTTTTAGTGGATTTCTACTTATTTTATTAAATATCATCTCCACCAAACAGGACAAGCTTGCATCTGTTATAGTTTTGGAGAAAAATGTGTTCATTTCATGTATGCGCGAAATGCCTTAAAAATGGCTTTAAAATGGATTTGGAGCATGGAGACGATTATCTCGGGATTGCAAGATAACCAAACAAAACTTTTAGTGGATTTCTACTTATTTTATTAAATATCATCTCCACCAAACAGGACAAGCTTGCATCTGTTATAGTTTTGGAGAAAAATGTGTTCATTTCATGTATGCGCGAAATGCCTTAAAAATGGCTTTAAAATGGATTTGGAGCATGGAGACGATTATCTCGGGATTGCAAGATAACCAAACAAAACTTTTAGTGGATTTCTACTTATTTTATTAAATATCATCTCCACCAAACAGGACAAGCTTGCATCTGTTATAGTTTTGGAGAAAAATGTGTTCATTTCATGTATGCGCGAAATGCCTTAAAAATGGCTTTAAAATGGATTTGGAGCATGGAGACGATTATCTCGGGATTGCAAGATAACCAAACAAAACTTTTAGTGGATTTCTACTTATTTTATTAAATATCATCTCCACCAAACAGGACAAGCTTGCATCTGTTATAGTTTTGGAGAAAAATGTGTTCATTTCATGTATGCGCGAAATGCCTTAAAAATGGCTTTAAAATGGATTTGGAGCATGGAGACGATTATCTCGGGATTGCAAGATAACCAAACAAAACTTTTAGTGGATTTCTACTTATTTTATTAAATATCATCTCCACCAAACAGGACAAGCTTGCATCTGTTATAGTTTTGGAGAAAAATGTGTTCATTTCATGTATGCGCGAAATGCCTTAAAAATGGCTTTAAAATGGATTTGGAGCATGGAGACGATTATCTCGGGATTGCAAGATAACCAAACAAAACTTTTAGTGGATTTCTACTTATTTTATTAAATATCATCTCCACCAAACAGGACAAGCTTGCATCTGTTATAGTTTTGGAGAAAAATGTGTTCATTTCATGTATGCGCGAAATGCCTTAAAAATGGCTTTAAAATGGATTTGGAGCATGGAGACGATTATCTCGGGATTGCAAGATAACCAAACAAAACTTTTAGTGGATTTCTACTTATTTTATTAAATATCATCTCCACCAAACAGGACAAGCTTGCATCTGTTATAGTTTTGGAGAAAAATGTGTTCATTTCATGTATGCGCGAAATGCCTTAAAAATGGCTTTAAAATGGATTTGGAGCATGGAGACGATTATCTCGGGATTGCAAGATAACCAAACAAAACTTTTAGTGGATTTCTACTTATTTTATTAAATATCATCTCCACCAAACAGGACAAGCTTGCATCTGTTATAGTTTTGGAGAAAAATGTGTTCATTTCATGTATGCGCGAAATGCCTTAAAAATGGCTTTAAAATGGATTTGGAGCATGGAGACGATTATCTCGGGATTGCAAGATAACCAAACAAAACTTTTAGTGGATTTCTACTTATTTTATTAAATATCATCTCCACCAAACAGGACAAGCTTGCATCTGTTATAGTTTTGGAGAAAAATGTGTTCATTTCATGTATGCGCGAAATGCCTTAAAAATGGCTTTAAAATGGATTTGGAGCATGGAGACGATTATCTCGGGATTGCAAGATAACCAAACAAAACTTTTAGTGGATTTCTACTTATTTTATTAAATATCATCTCCACCAAACAGGACAAGCTTGCATCTGTTATAGTTTTGGAGAAAAATGTGTTCATTTCATGTATGCGCGAAATGCCTTAAAAATGGCTTTAAAATGGATTTGGAGCATGGAGACGATTATCTCGGGATTGCAAGATAACCAAACAAAACTTTTAGTGGATTTCTACTTATTTTATTAAATATCATCTCCACCAAACAGGACAAGCTTGCATCTGTTATAGTTTTGGAGAAAAATGTGTTCATTTCATGTATGCGCGAAATGCCTTAAAAATGGCTTTAAAATGGATTTGGAGCATGGAGACGATTATCTCGGGATTGCAAGATAACCAAACAAAACTTTTAGTGGATTTCTACTTATTTTATTAAATATCATCTCCACCAAACAGGACAAGCTTGCATCTGTTATAGTTTTGGAGAAAAATGTGTTCATTTCATGTATGCGCGAAATGCCTTAAAAATGGCTTTAAAATGGATTTGGAGCATGGAGACGATTATCTCGGGATTGCAAGATAACCAAACAAAACTTTTAGTGGATTTCTACTTATTTTATTAAATATCATCTCCACCAAACAGGACAAGCTTGCATCTGTTATAGTTTTGGAGAAAAATGTGTTCATTTCATGTATGCGCGAAATGCCTTAAAAATGGCTTTAAAATGGATTTGGAGCATGGAGACGATTATCTCGGGATTGCAAGATAACCAAACAAAACTTTTAGTGGATTTCTACTTATTTTATTAAATATCATCTCCACCAAACAGGACAAGCTTGCATCTGTTATAGTTTTGGAGAAAAATGTGTTCATTTCATGTATGCGCGAAATGCCTTAAAAATGGCTTTAAAATGGATTTGGAGCATGGAGACGATTATCTCGGGATTGCAAGATAACCAAACAAAACTTTTAGTGGATTTCTACTTATTTTATTAAATATCATCTCCACCAAACAGGACAAGCTTGCATCTGTTATAGTTTTGGAGAAAAATGTGTTCATTTCATGTATGCGCGAAATGCCTTAAAAATGGCTTTAAAATGGATTTGGAGCATGGAGACGATTATCTCGGGATTGCAAGATAACCAAACAAAACTTTTAGTGGATTTCTACTTATTTTATTAAATATCATCTCCACCAAACAGGACAAGCTTGCATCTGTTATAGTTTTGGAGAAAAATGTGTTCATTTCATGTATGCGCGAAATGCCTTAAAAATGGCTTTAAAATGGATTTGGAGCATGGAGACGATTATCTCGGGATTGCAAGATAACCAAACAAAACTTTTAGTGGATTTCTACTTATTTTATTAAATATCATCTCCACCAAACAGGACAAGCTTGCATCTGTTATAGTTTTGGAGAAAAATGTGTTCATTTCATGTATGCGCGAAATGCCTTAAAAATGGCTTTAAAATGGATTTGGAGCATGGAGACGATTATCTCGGGATTGCAAGATAACCAAACAAAACTTTTAGTGGATTTCTACTTATTTTATTAAATATCATCTCCACCAAACAGGACAAGCTTGCATCTGTTATAGTTTTGGAGAAAAATGTGTTCATTTCATGTATGCGCGAAATGCCTTAAAAATGGCTTTAAAATGGATTTGGAGCATGGAGACGATTATCTCGGGATTGCAAGATAACCAAACAAAACTTTTAGTGGATTTCTACTTATTTTATTAAATATCATCTCCACCAAACAGGACAAGCTTGCATCTGTTATAGTTTTGGAGAAAAATGTGTTCATTTCATGTATGCGCGAAATGCCTTAAAAATGGCTTTAAAATGGATTTGGAGCATGGAGACGATTATCTCGGGATTGCAAGATAACCAAACAAAACTTTTAGTGGATTTCTACTTATTTTATTAAATATCATCTCCACCAAACAGGACAAGCTTGCATCTGTTATAGTTTTGGAGAAAAATGTGTTCATTTCATGTATGCGCGAAATGCCTTAAAAATGGCTTTAAAATGGATTTGGAGCATGGAGACGATTATCTCGGGATTGCAAGATAACCAAACAAAACTTTTAGTGGATTTCTACTTATTTTATTAAATATCATCTCCACCAAACAGGACAAGCTTGCATCTGTTATAGTTTTGGAGAAAAATGTGTTCATTTCATGTATGCGCGAAATGCCTTAAAAATGGCTTTAAAATGGATTTGGAGCATGGAGACGATTATCTCGGGATTGCAAGATAACCAAACAAAACTTTTAGTGGATTTCTACTTATTTTATTAAATATCATCTCCACCAAACAGGACAAGCTTGCATCTGTTATAGTTTTGGAGAAAAATGTGTTCATTTCATGTATGCGCGAAATGCCTTAAAAATGGCTTTAAAATGGATTTGGAGCATGGAGACGATTATCTCGGGATTGCAAGATAACCAAACAAAACTTTTAGTGGATTTCTACTTATTTTATTAAATATCATCTCCACCAAACAGGACAAGCTTGCATCTGTTATAGTTTTGGAGAAAAATGTGTTCATTTCATGTATGCGCGAAATGCCTTAAAAATGGCTTTAAAATGGATTTGGAGCATGGAGACGATTATCTCGGGATTGCAAGATAACCAAACAAAACTTTTAGTGGATTTCTACTTATTTTATTAAATATCATCTCCACCAAACAGGACAAGCTTGCATCTGTTATAGTTTTGGAGAAAAATGTGTTCATTTCATGTATGCGCGAAATGCCTTAAAAATGGCTTTAAAATGGATTTGGAGCATGGAGACGATTATCTCGGGATTGCAAGATAACCAAACAAAACTTTTAGTGGATTTCTACTTATTTTATTAAATATCATCTCCACCAAACAGGACAAGCTTGCATCTGTTATAGTTTTGGAGAAAAATGTGTTCATTTCATGTATGCGCGAAATGCCTTAAAAATGGCTTTAAAATGGATTTGGAGCATGGAGACGATTATCTCGGGATTGCAAGATAACCAAACAAAACTTTTAGTGGATTTCTACTTATTTTATTAAATATCATCTCCACCAAACAGGACAAGCTTGCATCTGTTATAGTTTTGGAGAAAAATGTGTTCATTTCATGTATGCGCGAAATGCCTTAAAAATGGCTTTAAAATGGATTTGGAGCATGGAGACGATTATCTCGGGATTGCAAGATAACCAAACAAAACTTTTAGTGGATTTCTACTTATTTTATTAAATATCATCTCCACCAAACAGGACAAGCTTGCATCTGTTATAGTTTTGGAGAAAAATGTGTTCATTTCATGTATGCGCGAAATGCCTTAAAAATGGCTTTAAAATGGATTTGGAGCATGGAGACGATTATCTCGGGATTGCAAGATAACCAAACAAAACTTTTAGTGGATTTCTACTTATTTTATTAAATATCATCTCCACCAAACAGGACAAGCTTGCATCTGTTATAGTTTTGGAGAAAAATGTGTTCATTTCATGTATGCGCGAAATGCCTTAAAAATGGCTTTAAAATGGATTTGGAGCATGGAGACGATTATCTCGGGATTGCAAGATAACCAAACAAAACTTTTAGTGGATTTCTACTTATTTTATTAAATATCATCTCCACCAAACAGGACAAGCTTGCATCTGTTATAGTTTTGGAGAAAAATGTGTTCATTTCATGTATGCGCGAAATGCCTTAAAAATGGCTTTAAAATGGATTTGGAGCATGGAGACGATTATCTCGGGATTGCAAGATAACCAAACAAAACTTTTAGTGGATTTCTACTTATTTTATTAAATATCATCTCCACCAAACAGGACAAGCTTGCATCTGTTATAGTTTTGGAGAAAAATGTGTTCATTTCATGTATGCGCGAAATGCCTTAAAAATGGCTTTAAAATGGATTTGGAGCATGGAGACGATTATCTCGGGATTGCAAGATAACCAAACAAAACTTTTAGTGGATTTCTACTTATTTTATTAAATATCATCTCCACCAAACAGGACAAGCTTGCATCTGTTATAGTTTTGGAGAAAAATGTGTTCATTTCATGTATGCGCGAAATGCCTTAAAAATGGCTTTAAAATGGATTTGGAGCATGGAGACGATTATCTCGGGATTGCAAGATAACCAAACAAAACTTTTAGTGGATTTCTACTTATTTTATTAAATATCATCTCCACCAAACAGGACAAGCTTGCATCTGTTATAGTTTTGGAGAAAAATGTGTTCATTTCATGTATGCGCGAAATGCCTTAAAAATGGCTTTAAAATGGATTTGGAGCATGGAGACGATTATCTCGGGATTGCAAGATAACCAAACAAAACTTTTAGTGGGATTTCTACTTATTTTATTAAATATCATCTCCACCAAACAGGACAAGCTTGCATCTGTTATAGTTTTGGAGAAAAATGTGTTCATTTCATGTATGCGCGAAATGCCTTAAAAATGGCTTTAAAATGGATTTGGAGCATGGAGACGATTATCTCGGGATTGCAAGATAACCAAACAAAACTTTTAGTGGATTTCTACTTATTTTATTAAATATCATCTCCACCAAACAGGACAAGCTTGCATCTGTTATAGTTTTGGAGAAAAAATGTGTTCATTTCATGTATGCGCGAAATGCCTTAAAAATGGCTTTAAAATGGATTTGGAGCATGGAGACGATTATCTCGGGATTGCAAGATAACCAAACAAAACTTTTAGTGGATTTCTACTTATTTTATTAAATATCATCTCCACCAAACAGGACAAGCTTGCATCTGTTATAGTTTTGGAGAAAAATGTGTTCATTTCATGTATGCGCGAAATGCCTTAAAAATGGCTTTAAAATGGATTTGGAGCATGGAGACGATTATCTCGGGATTGCAAGATAACCAAACAAAACTTTTAGTGGATTTCTACTTATTTTATTAAATATCATCTCCACCAAACAGGACAAGCTTGCATCTGTTATAGTTTTGGAGAAAAATGTGTTCATTTCATATGCGCGAAATGCCTTAAAAATGGCTTTAAAATGGATTTGGAGCATGGAGACGATTATCTCGGGTATTGCAAGATAACCAAACAAAACTTTTAGGGATTT
>NW_027444133.1:0-28636 GCF_048569485.1 Anomaloglossus baeobatrachus
CAAACAGGACAAGCTTGCATCTGTTATAGTTTTGGAGAAAAATGTGTTCATTTCATGTATGCGCGAAATGCCTTAAAAATGGCTTTAAAATGGATTTGGAGCATGGAGACGATTATCTCGGGATTGCAATATAACCAAACAAAACTTTTAGTGGATTTCTACTTATTTTATTAAATATCATCTCCACCAAACAGGACAAGCTTGCATCTGTTATAGTTTTGGAGAAAAATGTGTTCATTTCATGTATGCGCGAAATGCCTTAAAAATGGCTTTAAAATGGATTTGGAGCATGGAGACGATTATCTCGGGATTGCAAGATAACCAAACAAAACTTTTAGTGGATTTCTACTTATTTTATTAAATATCATCTCCACCAAACAGGACAAGCTTGCATCTGTTATAGTTTTGGAGAAAAATGTGTTCATTTCATGTATGCGCGAAATGCCTTAAAAATGGCTTTAAAATGGATTTGGAGCATGGAGACGATTATCTCGGGATTGCAAGATAACCAAACAAAACTTTTAGTGGATTTCTACTTATTTTATTAAATATCATCTCCACCAAACAGGACAAGCTTGCATCTGTTATAGTTTTGGAGAAAAATGTGTTCATTTCATGTATGCGCGAAATGCCTTAAAAATGGCTTTAAAATGGATTTGGAGCATGGAGACGATTATCTCGGGATTGCAAGATAACCAAACAAAACTTTTAGTGGATTTCTACTTATTTTATTAAATATCATCTCCACCAAACAGGACAAGCTTGCATCTGGTATAGTTTTGGAGAAAAATGTGTTCATTTCATGTATGCGCGAAATGCCTTAAAAATGGCTTTAAAATGGATTTGGAGCATGGAGACGATTATCTCGGGATTGCAAGATAACCAAACAAAACTTTTAGTGGATTTCTACTTATTTTATTAAATATCATCTCCACCAAACAGGACAAGCTTGCATCTGTTATAGTTTTGGAGAAAAATGTGTTCATTTCATGTATGCGCGAAATGCCTTAAAAATGGCTTTAAAATGGATTTGGAGCATGGAGACGATTATCTCGGGATTGCAAGATAACCAAACAAAACTTTTAGTAGATTTCTACTTATTTTATTAAATATCATCTCCACCAAACAGGACAAGCTTGCATCTGTTATAGTTTTGGAGAAAAATGTGTTCATTTCATGTATGCGCGAAATGCCTTAAAAATGGCTTTAAAATGGATTTGGAGCATGGAGACGATTACCTCGGGATTGCAATATAACCAAACAAAACTTTTAGTGGATTTCTACTTATTTTATTAAATATCATCTCCACCAAACAGGACAAGCTTGCATCTGTTATAGTTTTGGAGAAAAATGTGTTCATTTCATGTATGCGCGAAATGCCTTAAAAATGGCTTTAAAATGGATTTGGAGCATGGAGACGATTATCTCGGGATTGCAAGATAACCAAACAAAACTTTTAGTGGATTTCTACTTATTTTATTAAATATCATCTCCACCAAACAGGACAAGCTTGCATCTGTTATAGTTTTGGAGAAAAATGTGTTCATTTCATGTATGCGCGAAATGCCTTAAAAATGGCTTTAAAATGGATTTGGAGCATGGAGACGATTATCTCGGGATTGCAAGATAACCAAACAAAACTTTTAGTGGATTTCTACTTATTTTATTAAATATCATCTCCACCAAACAGGACAAGCTTGCATCTGTTATAGTTTTGGAGAAAAATGTGTTCATTTCATGTATGCGCGAAATGCCTTAAAAATGGCTTTAAAATGGATTTGGAGCATGGAGACGATTATCTCGGGATTGCAAGATAACCAAACAAAACTTTTAGTGGATTTCTACTTATTTTATTAAATATCATCTCCACCAAACAGGACAAGCTTGCATGTGTTATAGTTTTGGAGAAAAATGTGTTCATTTCATGTATGCGCAAAATGCATTTGAAATGGCTTTAAAATGGATTTGGAGCATGGAGACGATTATCTCGGGATTGCAAGATAACCAAACAAAACTTTTAGTGGATTTCTACTTATTTTATTAAATATCATCTCCACCAAACAGGACAAGCTTGCATCTGTTATAGTTTTGGAGAAAAATGTGTTCATTTCATGTATGCGCGAAATGCCTTAAAAATGGCTTTAAAATGGATTTGGAGCATGGAGACGATTATCTCGGGATTGCAAGATAACCAAACAAAACTTTTAGTGGTTTTCTACTTATTTTATTAAATATCATCTCCACCAAACAGGACAAGCTTGCATGTGTTATAGTTTTGGAGAAAAATGTGTTCATTTCATGTATGCGCAAAATGCCTTTGAAATGGCTTTAAAATGGATTTGGAGCATGGAGACGATTATCTCGGGATTGCAAGATAACCAAACAAAACTTTTAGTGGATTTCTACTTATTTTATTAAATATCATCTCCACCAAACAGGACAAGCTTGCATCTGTTATAGTTTTGGAGAAAAATGTGTTCATTTCATGTATGCGCGAAATGCCTTAAAAATGGCTTTAAAATGGATTTGGAGCATGGAGACGATTATCTCGGGATTGCAAGATAACCAAACAAAACTTTTAGTGGATTTCTACTTATTTTATTAAATATCATCTCCACCAAACAGGACAAGCTTGCATCTGTTATAGTTTTGGAGAAAAATGTGTTCATTTCATGTATGCGCGAAATGCCTTAAAAATGGCTTTAAAATGGATTTGGAGCATGGAGACGATTATCTCGGGATTGCAAGATAACCAAACAAAACTTTTAGTGGATTTCTACTTATTTTATTAAATATCATCTCCACCAAACAGGACAAGCTTGCATGTGTTATAGTTTTGGAGAAAAATGTGTTCATTTCATGTATGCGCAAAATGCCTTTGAAATGGCTTTAAAATGGATTTGGAGCATGGAGACGATTATCTCGGGATTGCAAGATAACCAAACAAAACTTTTAGTGGATTTCTACTTATTTTATTAAATATCATCTCCACCAAACAGGACAAGCTTGCATCTGTTATAGTTTTGGAGAAAAATGTGTTCATTTCATGTATGCGCGAAATGCCTTAAAAATGGCTTTAAAATGGATTTGGAGCATGGAGACGATTATCTCGGGATTGCAAGATAACCAAACAAAACTTTTAGTGGATTTCTACTTTTTTTATTAAATATCATCTCCACCAAACAGGACAAGCTTGCATCTGTTATAGTTTTGGAGAAAAATGTGTTCATTTCATGTATGCGCGAAATGCCTTAAAAATGGCTTTAAAATGGATTTGGAGCATGGAGACGATTATCTCGGGATTGCAAGATAACCAAACAAAACTTTTAGTGGATTTCTACTTATTTTATTAAATATCATCTCCACCAAACAGGACAAGCTTGCATCTGTTATAGTTTTGGAGAAAAATGTGTTCATTTCATGTATGCGCGAAATGCCTTAAAAATGGCTTTAAAATGGATTTGGAGCATGGAGACGATTATCTCGGGATTGCAAGATAACCAAACAAAACTTTTAGTGGATTTCTACTTATTTTATTAAATATCATCTCCACCAAACAGGACAAGCTTGCATCTGTTATAGTTTTGGAGAAAAATGTGTTCATTTCATGTATGCGCGAAATGCCTTAAAAATGGCTTTAAAATGGATTTGGAGCATGGAGACGATTATCTCGGGATTGCAAGATAACCAAACAAAACTTTTAGTGGATTTCTACTTATTTTATTAAATATCATCTCCACCAAACAGGACAAGCTTGCATGTGTTATAGTTTTGGAGAAAAATGTGTTCATTTCATGTATGCGCAAAATGCCTTTGAAATGGCTTTAAAATGGATTTGGAGCATGGAGACGATTATCTCGGGATTGCAAGATAACCAAACAAAACTTTTAGTGGATTTCTACTTATTTTATTAAATATCATCTCCACCAAACAGGACAAGCTTGCATCTGTTATAGTTTTGGAGAAAAATGTGTTCATTTCATGTATGCGCGAAATGCCTTAAAAATGGCTTTAAAATGGATTTGGAGCATGGAGACGATTATCTCGGGATTGCAAGATAACCAAACAAAACTTTTAGTGGATTTCTACTTATTTTATTAAATATCATCTCCACCAAACAGGACAAGCTTGCATCTGTTATAGTTTTGGAGAAAAATGTGTTCATTTCATGTATGCGCGAAATGCCTTAAAAATGGCTTTAAAATGGATTTGGAGCATGGAGACGATTATCTCGGGATTGCAAGATAACCAAACAAAACTTTTAGTGGATTTCTACTTATTTTATTAAATATCATCTCCACCAAACAGGACAAGCTTGCATCTGTTATAGTTTTAGAGAAAAATGTGTTCATTTCATGTATGCGCGAAATGCCTTAAAAATGGCTTTAAAATGGATTTGGAGCATGGAGACGATTATCTCGGGATTGCAAGATAACCAAACAAAACTTTTAGTGGATTTCTACTTATTTTATTAAATATCATCTCCACCAAACAGGACAAGCTTGCATGTGTTATAGTTTTGGAGAAAAATGTGTTCATTTCATGTATGCGCAAAATGCCTTTGAAATGGCTTTAAAATGGATTTGGAGCATGGAGACGATTATCTCAGGATGGCAATATAAACAAACGAAACTTTTAGTAGATTTCTACTTATTTTATTAAATATTATCTCCACCAAACAGGACAAGCTTGCATCTGTTATAGTTTTGGAGAAAAATGTGTTCATTTCATGTATGCGCGAAATGCCTTAAAAATGGCTTTAAAATGGATTTGGAGCATGGAGACGATTATCTCGGGATTGCAATATAACCAAACAAAACTTTTAGTGGATTTCTACTTATTTTATTAAATATCATCTCCACCAAACAGGACAAGCTTGCATCTGTTATAGTTTTGGAGAAAAATGTGTTCATTTCATGTATGCGCGAAATGCCTTAAAAATGGCTTTAAAATGGATTTGGAGCATGGAGACGATTATCTCGGGATTGCAAGATAACCAAACAAAACTTTTAGTGGATTTCTACTTATTTTATTAAATATCATCTCCACCAAACAGGACAAGCTTGCATGTGTTATAGTTTTGGAGAAAAATGTGTTCATTTCATGTATGCGCAAAATGCATTTGAAATGGCTTTAAAATGGATTTGGAGCATGGAGACGATTATCTCGGGATTGCAAGATAACCAAACAAAACTTTTAGTGGATTTCTACTTATTTTATTAAATATCATCTCCACCAAACAGGACAAGCTTGCATCTGTTATAGTTTTGGAGAAAAATGTGTTCATTTCATGTATGCGCGAAATGCCTTAAAAATGGCTTTAAAATGGATTTGGAGCATGGAGACGATTATCTCGGGATTGCAAGATAACCAAACAAAACTTTTAGTGGTTTTCTACTTATTTTATTAAATATCATCTCCACCAAACAGGACAAGCTTGCATGTGTTATAGTTTTGGAGAAAAATGTGTTCATTTCATGTATGCGCAAAATGCCTTTGAAATGGCTTTAAAATGGATTTGGAGCATGGAGACGATTATCTCGGGATTGAAAGATAACCAAACAAAACTTTTAGTGGATTTCTACTTATTTTATTAAATATCATCTCCACCAAACAGGACAAGCTTGCATCTGTTATAGTTTTGGAGAAAAATGTGTTCATTTCATGTATGCGCGAAATGCCTTAAAAATGGCTTTAAAATGGATTTGGAGCATGGAGACGATTATCTCGGGATTGCAAGATAACCAAACAAAACTTTTAGTGGATTTCTACTTATTTTATTAAATATCATCTCCACCAAACAGGACAAGCTTGCATCTGTTATAGTTTTGGAGAAAAATGTGTTCATTTCATGTATGCGCGAAATGCCTTAAAAATGGCTTTAAAATGGATTTGGAGCATGGAGACGATTATCTCGGGATTGCAAGATAACCAAACAAAACTTTTAGTGGATTTCTACTTATTTTATTAAATATCATCTCCACCAAACAGGACAAGCTTGCATGTGTTATAGTTTTGGAGAAAAATGTGTTCATTTCATGTATGCGCAAAATGCCTTTGAAATGGCTTTAAAATGGATTTGGAGCATGGAGACGATTATCTCGGGATTGCAAGATAACCAAACAAAACTTTTAGTGGATTTCTACTTATTTTATTAAATATCATCTCCACCAAACAGGACAAGCTTGCATCTGTTATAGTTTTGGAGAAAAATGTGTTCATTTCATGTATGCGCGAAATGCCTTAAAAATGGCTTTAAAATGGATTTGGAGCATGGAGACGATTATCTCGGGATTGCAAGATAACCAAACAAAACTTTTAGTGGATTTCTACTTATTTTATTAAATATCATCTCCACCAAACAGGACAAGCTTGCATCTGTTATAGTTTTGGAGAAAAATGTGTTCATTTCATGTATGCGCGAAATGCCTTAAAAATGGCTTTAAAATGGATTTGGAGCATGGAGACGATTATCTCGGGATTGCAAGATAACCAAACAAAACTTTTAGTGGATTTCTACTTATTTTATTAAATATCATCTCCACCAAACAGGACAAGCTTGCATCTGTTATAGTTTTAGAGAAAAATGTGTTCATTTCATGTATGCGCGAAATGCCTTAAAAATGGCTTTAAAATGGATTTGGAGCATGGAGACGATTATCTCGGGATTGCAAGATAACCAAACAAAACTTTTAGTGGATTTCTACTTATTTTATTAAATATCATCTCCACCAAACAGGACAAGCTTGCATGTGTTATAGTTTTGGAGAAAAATGTGTTCATTTCATGTATGCGCAAAATGCCTTTGAAATGGCTTTAAAATGGATTTGGAGCATGGAGACGATTATCTCAGGATGGCAATATAAACAAACGAAACTTTTAGTAGATTTCTACTTATTTTATTAAATATTATCTCCACCAAACAGGACAAGCTTGCATCTGTTATAGTTTTGGAGAAAAATGTGTTCATTTCATGTATGCGCGAAATGCCTTAAAAATGGCTTTAAAATGGATTTGGAGCATGGAGACGATTATCTCGGGATTGCAAGATAACCAAACAAAACTTTTAGTGGATTTCTACTTATTTTATTAAATATCATCTCCACCAAACAGGACAAGCTTGCATCTGTTATAGTTTTGGAGAAAAATGTGTTCATTTCATGTATGCGCGAAATGCCTTAAAAATGGCTTTAAAATGGATTTGGAGCATGGAGACGATTATCTCGGGATTGCAAGATAACCAAACAAAACTTTTAGTGGATTTCTACTTATTTTATTAAATATCATCTCCACCAAACAGGACAAGCTTGCATCTGTTATAGTTTTGGAGAAAAATGTGTTCATTTCATGTATGCGCGAAATGCCTTAAAAATGGCTTTAAAATGGATTTGGAGCATGGAGACGATTATCTCGGGATTGCAAGATAACCAAACAGAACTTTTAGTGGATTTCTACTTATTTTATTAAATATCATCTCCACCAAACAGGACAAGCTTGCATCTGTTATAGTTTTAGAGAAAAATGTGTTCATTTCATGTATGCGCGAAATGCCTTAAAAATGGCTTTAAAATGGATTTGGAGCATGGAGACGATTATCTCGGGATTGCAAGATAACCAAACAAAACTTTTAGTGGATTTCTACTTATTTTATTAAATATCATCTCCACCAAACAGGACAAGCTTGCATGTGTTATAGTTTTGGAGAAAAATGTGTTCATTTCATGTATGCGCAAAATGCCTTTGAAATGGCTTTAAAATGGATTTGGAGCATGGAGACGATTATCTCGGGATTGCAAGATAACCAAACAAAACTTTTAGTGGATTTCTACTTATTTTATTAAATATCATCTCCACCAAACAGGACAAGCTTGCATCTGTTATAGTTTTGGAGAAAAATGTGTTCATTTCATGTATGCGCGAAATGCCTTAAAAATGGCTTTAAAATGGATTTGGAGCATGGAGACGATTATCTCGGGATTGCAAGATAACCAAACAAAACTTTTAGTGGATTTCTACTTATTTTATTAAATATCATCTCCACCAAACAGGACAAGCTTGCATCTGTTATAGTTTTGGAGAAAAATGTGTTCATTTCATGTATGCGCGAAATGCCTTAAAAATGGCTTTAAAATGGATTTGGAGCATGGAGACGATTATCTCGGGATTGCAAGATAACCAAACAAAACTTTTAGTGGATTTCTACTTATTTTATTAAATATCATCTCCACCAAACAGGACAAGCTTGCATCTGTTATAGTTTTAGAGAAAAATGTGTTCATTTCATGTATGCGCGAAATGCCTTAAAAATGGCTTTAAAATGGATTTGGAGCATGGAGACGATTATCTCGGGATTGCAAGATAACCAAACAAAACTTTTAGTGGATTTCTACTTATTTTATTAAATATCATCTCCACCAAACAGGACAAGCTTGCATGTGTTATAGTTTTGGAGAAAAATGTGTTCATTTCATGTATGCGCAAAATGCCTTTGAAATGGCTTTAAAATGGATTTGGAGCATGGAGACGATTATCTCAGGATGGCAATATAAACAAACGAAACTTTTAGTAGATTTCTACTTATTTTATTAAATATTATCTCCACCAAACAGGACAAGCTTGCATCTGTTATAGTTTTGGAGAAAAATGTGTTCATTTCATGTATGCGCGAAATGCCTTAAAAATGGCTTTAAAATGGATTTGGAGCATGGAGACGATTATCTCGGGATTGCAAGATAACCAAACAAAACTTTTAGTGGATTTCTACTTATTTTATTAAATATCATCTCCACCAAACAGGACAAGCTTGCATCTGTTATAGTTTTGGAGAAAAATGTGTTCATTTCATGTATGCGCGAAATGCCTTAAAAATGGCTTTAAAATGGATTTGGAGCATGGAGACGATTATCTCGGGATTGCAAGATAACCAAACAAAACTTTTAGTGGATTTCTACTTATTTTATTAAATATCATCTCCACCAAACAGGACAAGCTTGCATCTGTTATAGTTTTGGAGAAAAATGTGTTCATTTCATGTATGCGCGAAATGCCTTAAAAATGGCTTTAAAATGGATTTGGAGCATGGAGACGATTATCTCGGGATTGCAAGATAACCAAACAGAACTTTTAGTGGATTTCTACTTATTTTATTAAATATCATCTCCACCAAACAGGACAAGCTTGCATCTGTTATAGTTTTAGAGAAAAATGTGTTCATTTCATGTATGCGCGAAATGCCTTAAAAATGGCTTTAAAATGGATTTGGAGCATGGAGACGATTATCTCGGGATTGCAAGATAACCAAACAAAACTTTTAGTGGATTTCTACTTATTTTATTAAATATCATCTCCACCAAACAGGACAAGCTTGCATGTGTTATAGTTTTGGAGAAAAATGTGTTCATTTCATGTATGCGCAAAATGCCTTTGAAATGGCTTTAAAATGGATTTGGAGCATGGAGACGATTATCTCAGGATGGCAATATAAACAAACGAAACTTTTAGTAGATTTCTACTTATTTTATTAAATATTATCTCCACCAAACAGGACAAGCTTGCATCTGTTATAGTTTTGGAGAAAAATGTGTTCATTTCATGTATGCGCGAAATGCCTTAAAAATGGCTTTAAAATGGATTTGGAGCATGGAGACGATTATCTCGGGATTGCAAGATAACCAAACAAAACTTTTAGTGGATTTCTACTTATTTTATTAAATATCATCTCCACCAAACAGGACAAGCTTGCATCTGTTATAGTTTTGGAGAAAAATGTGTTCATTTCATGTATGCGCGAAATGCCTTAAAAATGGCTTTAAAATGGATTTGGAGCATGGAGACGATTATCTCGGGATTGCAAGATAACCAAACAAAACTTTTAGTGGATTTCTACTTATTTTATTAAATATCATCTCCACCAAACAGGACAAGCTTGCATGTGTTATAGTTTTGGAGAAAAATGTGTTCATTTCATGTATGCGCAAAATGCCTTTGAAATGGCTTTAAAATGGATTTGGAGCATGGAGACGATTATCTCAGGATGGCAATATAAACAAACGAAACTTTTAGTAGATTTCTACTTATTTTATTAAATATTATCTCCACCAAACAGGACAAGCTTGCATCTGTTATAGTTTTGGAGAAAAATGTGTTCATTTCATGTATGCGCGAAATGCCTTAAAAATGGCTTTAAAATGGATTTGGAGCATGGAGACGATTATCTCGGGATTGCAAGATAACCAAACAAAACTTTTAGTGGATTTCTACTTATTTTATTAAATATCATCTCCACCAAACAGGACAAGCTTGCATCTGTTATAGTTTTGGAGAAAAATGTGTTCATTTCATGTATGCGCGAAATGCCTTAAAAATGGCTTTAAAATGGATTTGGAGCATGGAGACGATTATCTCGGGATTGCAAGATAACCAAACAAAACTTTTAGTGGATTTCTACTTATTTTATTAAATATCATCTCCACCAAACAGGACAAGCTTGCATCTGTTATAGTTTTGGAGAAAAATGTGTTCATTTCATGTATGCGCGAAATGCCTTAAAAATGGCTTTAAAATGGATTTGGAGCATGGAGACGATTATCTCGGGATTGCAAGATAACCAAACAGAACTTTTAGTGGATTTCTACTTATTTTATTAAATATCATCTCCACCAAACAGGACAAGCTTGCATCTGTTATAGTTTTAGAGAAAAATGTGTTCATTTCATGTATGCGCGAAATGCCTTAAAAATGG
The DNA here is from genome assembly GCF_048569485.1 of Anomaloglossus baeobatrachus. NCBI lineage: Eukaryota > Metazoa > Chordata > Amphibia > Anura > Aromobatidae > Anomaloglossus > Anomaloglossus baeobatrachus. Next base: position 10,742 of record NW_027444133.1, read on the forward strand.
CTTTAAAATGGATTTGGAGCATGGAGACGATTATCTCGGGATTGCAAGATAACCAAACAAAACTTTTAGTGGATTTCTACTTATTTTATTAAATATCATCTCCACCAAACAGGACAAGCTTGCATGTGTTATAGTTTTGGAGAAAAATGTGTTCATTTCATGTATGCGCAAAATGCCTTTGAAATGGCTTTAAAATGGATTTGGAGCATGGAGACGATTATCTCAGGATGGCAATATAAACAAACGAAACTTTTAGTAGATTTCTACTTATTTTATTAAATATTATCTCCACCAAACAGGACAAGCTTGCATCTGTTATAGTTTTGGAGAAAAATGTGTTCATTTCATGTATGCGCGAAATGCCTTAAAAATGGCTTTAAAATGGATTTGGAGCATGGAGACGATTATCTCGGGATTGCAAGATAACCAAACAAAACTTTTAGTGGATTTCTACTTATTTTATTAAATATCATCTCCACCAAACAGGACAAGCTTGCATCTGTTATAGTTTTGGAGAAAAATGTGTTCATTTCATGTATGCGCGAAATGCCTTAAAAATGGCTTTAAAATGGATTTGGAGCATGGAGACGATTATCTCGGGATTGCAAGATAACCAAACAAAACTTTTAGTGGATTTCTACTTATTTTATTAAATATCATCTCCACCAAACAGGACAAGCTTGCATGTGTTATAGTTTTGGAGAAAAATGTGTTCATTTCATGTATGCGCAAAATGCCTTTGAAATGGCTTTAAAATGGATTTGGAGCATGGAGACGATTATCTCAGGATGGCAATATAAACAAACGAAACTTTTAGTAGATTTCTACTTATTTTATTAAATATTATCTCCACCAAACAGGACAAGCTTGCATCTGTTATAGTTTTGGAGAAAAATGTGTTCATTTCATGTATGCGCGAAATGCCTTAAAAATGGCTTTAAAATGGATTTGGAGCATGGAGACGATTATCTCGGGATTGCAAGATAACCAAACAAAACTTTTAGTGGATTTCTACTTATTTTATTAAATATCATCTCCACCAAACAGGACAAGCTTGCATCTGTTATAGTTTTGGAGAAAAATGTGTTCATTTCATGTATGCGCGAAATGCCTTAAAAATGGCTTTAAAATGGATTTGGAGCATGGAGACGATTATCTCGGGATTGCAAGATAACCAAACAAAACTTTTAGTGGATTTCTACTTATTTTATTAAATATCATCTCCACCAAACAGGACAAGCTTGCATGTGTTATAGTTTTGGAGAAAAATGTGTTCATTTCATGTATGCGCGAAATGCCTTAAAAATGGCTTTAAAATGGATTTGGAGCATGGAGACGATTATCTCGGGATTGCAAGATAACCAAACAAAACTTTTAGTGGATTTCTACTTATTTTATTAAATATCATCTCCACCAAACAGGACAAGCTTGCATCTGTTATAGTTTTGGAGAAAAATGTGTTCATTTCATGTATGCGCGAAATGCCTTAAAAATGGCTTTAAAATGGATTTGGAGCATGGAGACGATTATCTCGGGATTGCAAGATAACCAAACAAAACTTTTAGTGGATTTCTACTTATTTTATTAAATATCATCTCCACCAAACAGGACAAGCTTGCATGTGTTATAGTTTTGGAGAAAAATGTGTTCATTTCATGTATGCGCAAAATGCCTTTGAAATGGCTTTAAAATGGATTTGGAGCATGGAGACGATTATCTCAGGATGGCAATATAAACAAACGAAACTTTTAGTAGATTTCTACTTATTTTATTAAATATTATCTCCACCAAACAGGACAAGCTTGCATCTGTTATAGTTTTGGAGAAAAATGTGTTCATTTCATGTATGCGCGAAATGCCTTAAAAATGGCTTTAAAATGGATTTGGAGCATGGAGACGATTATCTCGGGATTGCAAGATAACCAAACAAAACTTTTAGTGGATTTCTACTTATTTTATTAAATATCATCTCCACCAAACAGGACAAGCTTGCATCTGTTATAGTTTTGGAGAAAAATGTGTTCATTTCATGTATGCGCGAAATGCCTTAAAAATGGCTTTAAAATGGATTTGGAGCATGAAGACGAATATCTCGGGATTGCAATATAACCAAACAAAACTTTTAGTGGATTTCTACTTATTTTATTAAATATCATCTCCACCAAACAGGACAAGCTTGCATCTGTTATAGTTTTGGAGAAAAATGTGTTCATTTCATGTATGCGCGAAATGCCTTAAAAATGGCTTTAAAATGGATTTGGAGCATGGAGACGATTATCTCGGGATTGCAAGATAACCAAACAAAACTTTTAGTGGATTTCTACTTATTTTATTAAATATCATCTCCACCAAACAGGACAAGCTTGCATCTGTTATAGTTTTGGAGAAAAATGTGTTCATTTCATGTATGCGCGAAATGCCTTAAAAATGGCTTTAAAATGGATTTGGAGCATGGAGACGATTATCTCGGGATTGCAAGATAACCAAACAAAACTTTTAGTGGATTTCTACTTATTTTATTAAATATCATCTCCACCAAACAGGACAAGCTTGCATCTGTTATAGTTTTGGAGAAAAATGTGTTCATTTCATGTATGCGCGAAATGCCTTAAAAATGGCTTTAAAATGGATTTGGAGCATGGAGACGATTATCTCGGGATTGCAAGATAACCAAAAAAAACTTTTAGTGGATTTCTACTTATTTTATTAAATATCATCTCCACCAAACAGGACAAGCTTGCATGTGTTATAGTTTTGGAGAAAAATGTGTTCATTTCATGTATGCGCAAAATGCCTTTGAAATGGCTTTAAAATGGATTTGGAGCATGGAGACGATTATCTCGGGATTGCAAGATAACCAAACAAAACTTTTAGTGGATTTCTACTTATTTTATTAAATATCATCTCCACCAAACAGGACAAGCTTACATCTGTTATAGTTTTGGAGAAAAATGTGTTCATTTCATGTATGCGCGAAATGCCTTAAAAATGGCTTTAAAATGGATTTGGAGCATGGAGACGATTATCTCGGGATTGCAAGATAACCAAACAAAACTTTTAGTGGATTTCTACTTATTTTATTAAATATCATCTCCACCAAACAGGACAAGCTTGCATCTGTTATAGTTTTGGAGAAAAATGTGTTCATTTCTTTTATGCGCGAAATGCCTTAAAAATGGCTTTAAAATGGATTTGGAGCATGGAGACGATTATCTCGGGATTGCAAGATAACCAAACAAAACTTTTAGTGGATTTCTACTTATTTTATTAAATATCATCTCCACCAAACAGGACAAGCTTGCATCTGTTATAGTTTTGGAGAAAAATGTGTTCATTTCATGTATGCGCGAAATGCCTTAAAAATGGCTTTAAAATGGATTTGGAGCATGGAGACGATTATCTCGGGATTGCAAGATAACCAAACAAAACTTTTAGTGGATTTCTACTTATTTTATTAAATATCATCTCCACCAAACAGGACAAGCTTGCATCTGTTATAGTTTTGGAGAAAAATGTGTTCATTTCATGTATGCGCGAAATGCCTTAAAAATGGCTTTAAAATGGATTTGGAGCATGGAGACGATTATCTCGGGATTGCAAGATAACCAAACAAAACTTTTAGTGGATTTCTACTTATTTTATTAAATATCATCTCCACCAAACAGGACAAGCTTGCATGTGTTAGTTTTGGAGAAAAATGTGTTCATTTCATGTATGCGCAAAATGCCTTTGAAATGGCTTTAAAATGGATTTGGAGCATGGAGACGATTATCTCAGGATGGCAATATAAACAAACGAAACTTTTAGTAGATTTCTACTTATTTTATTAAATATTATCTCCACCAAACAGGACAAGCTTGCATCTGTTATAGTTTTGGAGAAAAATGTGTTCATTTCATGTATGCGCGAAATGCCTTAAAAATGGCTTTAAAATGGATTTGGAGCATGGAGACGATTATCTCGGGATTGCAAGATAACCAAACAAAACTTTTAGTGGATTTCTACTTATTTTATTAAATATCATCTCCACCAAACAGGACAAGCTTGCATCTGTTATAGTTTTGGAGAAAAATGTGTTCATTTCATGTATGCGCGAAATGCCTTAAAAATGGCTTTAAAATGGATTTGGAGCATGAAGACGATTATCTCGGGATTGCAATATAACCAAACAAAACTTTTAGTGGATTTCTACTTATTTTATTAAATATCATCTCCACCAAACAGGACAAGCTTGCATCTGTTATAGTTTTGGAGAAAAATGTGTTCATTTCATGTATGCGCGAAATGCCTTAAAAATGGCTTTAAAATGGATTTGGAGCATGGAGGCGATTATCTCGGGATTGCAAGATAACCAAACAAAACTTTTAGTGGATTTCTACTTATTTTATTAAATATCATCTCCACCAAACAGGACAAGCTTGCATCTGTTATAGTTTTGGAGAAAAATGTGTTCATTTCATGTATGCGCAAAATGCCTTTGAAATGGCTTTAAAATGGATTTGGAGCATGGAGACGATTATCTCGGGATTGCAAGATAACCAAACAAAACTTTTAGTGGATTTCTACTTATTTTATTAAATATCATCTCCACCAAACAGGACAACCTTGCATCTGTTATAGTTTTGGAGAAAAATGTGTTCATTTCATGTATGCGCGAAATGCCTTAAAAATGGCTTTAAAATGGATTTGGAGCATGGAGACGATTATCTCGGGATTGCAAGATAACCAAACAAAACTTTTAGTGGATTTCTACTTATTTTATTAAATATCATCTCCACCAAACAGGACAAGCTTGCATGTGTTATAGTTTTGGAGAAAAATGTGTTCATTTCATGTATGCGCAAAATGCCTTTGAAATGGCTTTAAAATGGATTTGGAGCATGGAGACGATTATCTCAGGATGGCAATATAAACAAACGAAACTTTTAGTAGATTTCTACTTATTTTATTAAATATTATCTCCACCAAACAGGACAAGCTTGCATCTGTTATAGTTTTGGAGAAAAATGTGTTCATTTCATGTATGCGCGAAATGCCTTAAAAATGGCTTTAAAATGGATTTGGAGCATGGAGACAATTATCTCGGGATTGCAAGATAACCAAACAAAACTTTTAGTGGATTTCTACTTATTTTATTAAATATCATCTCCACCAAACAGGACAAGCTTGCATCTGTTATAGTTTTGGAGAAAAATGTGTTCATTTCATGTATGCGCAAAATGCCTTAAAAATGGCTTTAAAATGGATTTGGAGCATGGAGACGATTATCTCGGGATTGCAAGATAACCAAACAAAACTTTTAGTGGATTTCTACTTATTTTATTAAATATCATCTCCACCAAACAGGACAAGCTTGCATCTGTTATAGTTTTGGAGAAAAATGTGTTCATTTCATTTATGCGCGAAATGCCTTAAAAATGGCTTTAAAATGGATTTGGAGCATGGAGACGATTATCTCGGGATTGCAAGATAACCAAACAAAACTTTTAGTGGATTTCTACTTATTTTATTAAATATCATCTCCACCAAACAGGACAAGCTTGCATCTGTTATAGTTTTGGAGAAAAATGTGTTCATTTCATGTATGCGCGAAATGCCTTAAAAATGGCTTTAAAATGGATTTGGAGCATGGAGACGATTATCTCGGGATTGCAAGATAACCAAACAAAACTTTTAGTGGATTTCTACTTATTTTATTAAATATCATCTCCACCAAACAGGACAAGCTTGCATCTGTTATAGTTTTGGAGAAAAATGTGTTCATTTCATGTATGCGCGAAATGCCTTAAAAATGGCTTTAAAATGGATTTGGAGCATGGAGACGATTATCTCGGGATTGCAAGATAACGAAACAAAACTTTTAGTGGATTTCTACTTATTTTATTAAATATCATCTCCACCAAACAGGACAAGCTTGCATCTGTTATAGTTTTGGAGAAAAATGTGTTCATTTCATGTATGCGCGAAATGCCTTAAAAATGGCTTTAAAATGGATTTGGAGCATGGAGACGATTATCTCGGGATTGCAAGATAACCAAACAAAACTTTTAGTGGATTTCTACTTATTTTATTAAATATCATCTCCACCAAACAGGACAAGCTTGCATGTGTTATAGTTTTGGAGAAAAATGTGTTCATTTCATGTATGCGCAAAATGCCTTTGAAATGGCTTTAAAATGGATTTGGAGCATGGAGACGATTATCTCAGGATGGCAATATAAACAAACGAAACTTTTAGTAGATTTCTACTTATTTTATTAAATATTATCTCCACCAAACAGGACAAGCTTGCATCTGTTATAGTTTTGGAGAAAAATGTGTTCATTTCATGTATGCGCGAAATGCCTTAAAAATGGCTTTAAAATGGATTTGGAGCATGGAGACGATTATCTCGGGATTGCAAGATAACCAAACAAAACTTTTAGTGGATTTCTACTTATTTTATTAAATATCATCTCCACCAAACAGGACAAGCTTGCATCTGTTATAGTTTTGGAGAAAAATGTGTTCATTTCATGTATGCGCAAAATGCCTTAAAAATGGCTTTAAAATGGATTTGGAGCATGGAGACGATTATCTCGGGATTGCAAGATAACCAAACAAAACTTTTAGTGGATTTCTACTTATTTTATTAAATATCATCTCCACCAAACAGGACAAGCTTGCATCTGTTATAGTTTTGGAGAAAAATGTGTTCATTTCATTTATGCGCGAAATGCCTTAAAAATGGCTTTAAAATGGATTTGGAGCATGGAGACGATTATCTCGGGATTGCAAGATAACCAAACAAAACTTTTAGTGGATTTCTACTTATTTTATTAAATATCATCTCCACCAAACAGGACAAGCTTGCATCTGTTATAGTTTTGGAGAAAAATGTGTTCATTTCATGTATGCGCGAAATGCCTTAAAAATGGCTTTAAAATGGATTTGGAGCATGGAGACGATTATCTCGGGATTGCAAGATAACGAAACAAAACTTTTAGTGGATTTCTACTTATTTTATTAAATATCATCTCCACCAAACAGGACAAGCTTGCATCTGTTATAGTTTTGGAGAAAAATGTGTTCATTTCATGTATGCGCGAAATGCCTTAAAAATGGCTTTAAAATGGATTTGGAGCATGGAGACGATTATCTCGGGATTGCAAGATAACCAAACAAAACTTTTAGTGGATTTCTACTTATTTTATTAAATATCATCTCCACCAAACAGGACAAGCTTGCATCTGTTATAGTTTTGGAGAAAAATGTGTTCATTTCATGTATGCGCGAAATGCCTTAGAAATGGCTTTAAAATGGATTTGGAGCATGGAGACGATTATCTCGGGATTGCAAGATAACCAAACAAAACTTTTAGTGGATTTCTACTTATTTTATTAAATATCATCTCCACCAAACAGGACAAGCTTGCATGTGTTATAGTTTTGGAGAAAAATGTGTTCATTTCATGTATGCGCGAAATGCCTTTGAAATGGCTTTAAAATGGATTTGGAGCATGGAGACGATTATCTCGGGATTGCAAGATAACCAAACAAAACTTTTAGTGGATTTCTACTTATTTTATTAAATATAATCTCCACCAAACAGGACAAGCTTGCATCTGTTATAGTTTTGGAGAAAAATGTGTTCATTTCATGTATGCGCGAAATGCCTTAAAAATGGCTTTAAAATGGATTTGGAGCATGGAGACGATTATCTCGGGATTGCAAGATAACCAAACAAAACTTTTAGTGGATTTCTACTTATTTTATTAAATATCATCTCCACCAAACAGGACAAGCTTGCATCTGTTATAGTTTTGGAGAAAAATGTGTTCATTTCATGTATGCGCGAAATGCCTTAAAAATGGCTTTAAAATGGATTTGGAGTATGGAGACGATTATCTCGGGATTGCAAGATAACCAAACAAAACTTTTAGTGGATTTCTACTTATTTTATTAAATATCATCTCCACCAAACAGGACAAGCTTGCATGTGTTATAGTTTTGGAGAAAAATGTGTTCATTTCATGTATGCGCGAAATGCCTTAAAAATGGCTTTAAAATGGATTTGGAGCATGGAGACGATTATCTCGGATTGCAAGATAACCAAACAAAACTTTTAGTGGATTTCTACTTATTTTATTAAATATCATCTCCACCAAACAGGACAAGCTTGCATCTGTTATAGTTTTGGAGAAAAATGTGTTCATTTCATGTATGCGCGAAATGCCTTAAAAATGGCTTTAAAATGGATTTGGAGCATGGAGACGATTATCTCGGGATTGCAAGATAACCAAACAAAACTTTTAGTGGATTTCTACTTATTTTATTAAATATCATCTCCACCAAACAGGACAAGCTTGCATCTGTTATAGTTTTGGAGAAAATATGTGTTCATTTCATGTATGCGCGAAATGCCTTAAAAATGGCTTTAAAATGGATTTTGAGCATGGAGACGATTATCTCGGGATTGCAAGATAACCAAACAAAACTTTTAGTGGATTTCTACTTATTTTATTAAATATCATCTCCACCAAACAGGACAAGCTTGCATCTGTTATAGTTTTGGAGAAAAATGTGTTCATTTCATGTATGCGCGAAATGCCTTTAAAAATGGCTTTAAAATGGATTTGGAGCATGGAGACGATTATCTCTGGGATTGCAAGATAACCAAACAAAACTTTTAGTGGATTTCTACTTATTTTATTAAATATCATCTCCACCAAACAGGACAAGCTTGCATCTGTTATAGTTTTGGAGAAAAATGTGTTCATTTCATGTATGCGCGAAATGCCTTAAAAATGGCTTTAAAATGGATTTGGAGCATAGAGACGATTATCTCGGGATTGCAAGATAACCAAACAAAACTTTTAGTGGATTTCTACTTATTTTATTAAATATCATCTCCACCAAACAGGACAAGCTTGCATCTGTTATAGTTTTGGAGAAAAATGTGTTCATTTCATGTATGCGCGAAATGCCTTAAAAATGGCTTTAAAATGGATTTGGAGCATGGAGACGATTATCTCGGGATTGCAATATAACCAAACAAAACTTTTAGGTGGATTTCTACTTATTTTATTAAATATCATCTCCACCAAACAGGACAAGCTTGCATCTGTTATAGTTTTGGAGAAAAATGTGTTCATTTCATGTATGCGCGAAATGCCTTAAAAATGGCTTTAAAATGGATTTGGAGCATGGAGACGATTATCTCGGGATTGCAAGATAACCAAACAAAACTTTTAGTGGATTTCTACTTATTTTATTAAATATCATCTCCACCAAACAGACAAGCTTGCATCTGTTATAGTTTTGGAGAAAAATGTGTTCATTTCATGTATGCGCGAAATGCCTTAAAAATGGCTTTAAAATGGATTTGGAGCATGGAGACGATTACCTCGGGATTGCAAGATAACCAAACAAAACTTTTAGTGGATTTCTACTTATTTTATTAAATATCATCTCCACCAAACAGGACAAGCTTGCATCTGTTATAGTTTTGGAGAAAAATGTGTTCATTTCATGTATGCGCGAAATGCCTTAAAAATGGCTTTAAAATGGATTTGGAGCATGGAGACGATTATCTCGGGATTGCAAGATAACCAAACAAAACTTTTAGTGGATTTCTACTTATTTTATTAAATATCATCTCCACCAAACAGGACAAGCTTGCATCTGTTATAGTTTTGGAGAAAAATGTGTTCATTTCATGTATGCGCGAAATGCCTTAAAAATGGCTTTAAAATGGATTTGGAGCATGGAGACGATTATCTCGGGATTGCAAGATAACCAAACAAAACTTTTAGTGGATTTCTACTTATTTTATTAAATATCATCTCCACCAAACAGGACAAGCTTGCATCTGTTATAGTTTTGGAGAAAAATGTGTTCATTTCATGTATGCGCGAAATGCCTTAAAAATGGCTTTAAAATGGATTTGGAGCATGGAGACGATTATCTCGGGATTGCAAGATAACCAAACAAAACTTTTAGTGGATTTCTACTTATTTTATTAAATATCATCTCCACCAAACAGGACAAGCTTGCATCTGTTATAGTTTTGGAGAAAAATGTGTTCATTTCATGTATGCGCGAAATGCCTTAAAAATGGCTTTAAAATGGATTTGGAGCATGGAGACGATTATCTCGGGATTGCAAGATAACCAAACAAAACTTTTAGTGGATTTCTACTTATTTTATTAAATATCATCTCCACCAAACAGGACAAGCTTGCATCTGTTATAGTTTTGGAGAAAAATGTGTTCATTTCATGTATGCGCGAAATGCCTTAAAAATGGCTTTAAAATGGATTTGGAGCATGGAGACGATTATCTCGGGATTGCAAGATAACCAAACAAAACTTTTAGTGGATTTCTACTTATTTATTAAATATCATCTCCACCAAACAGGACAAGCTTGCATCTGTTATAGTTTTGGAGAAAAATGTGTTCATTTCATGTATGCGCGAAATGCCTTAAAAATGGCTTTAAAATGGATTTGGAGCATGGAGACGATTATCTCGGGATTGCAAGATAACCAAACAAAACTTTTAGTGGATTTCTACTTATTTTATTAAATATCATCTCCACCAAACAGGACAAGCTTGCATCTGTTATAGTTTTGGAGAAAAATGTGTTCATTTCATGTATGCGCGAAATGCCTTAAAAATGGCTTTAAAATGGATTTGGAGCATGGAGACGATTATCTCGGGATTGCAAGATAACCGAAACAAAACTTTTAGTGGATTTCTACTTATTTTATTAAATATCATCTCACCAAACAGGACAAGCTTGCATCTGTTATAGTTTTGGAGAAAAATGTGTTCATTTCATGTATGCGCGAAATGCCTTAAAAATGGCTTTAAAATGGATTTGGAGCATGGAGACGATTATCTCGGGATTGCAAGATAACCAAACAAAACTTTTAGTGGATTTCTACTTATTTTATTAAATATCATCTCCACCAAACAGGACAAGCTTGCATCTGTTATAGTTTTGGAGAAAAATGTGTTCATTTCATGTATGCGCGAAATGCCTTAAAAATGGCTTTAAAATGGATTTGGAGCATGGAGACGATTATCTCGGGATTGCAAGATAACCAAACAAAAACTTTTAGTGGTTTTCTACTTATTTTATTAAATATCATCTCCACCAAACAGGACAAGCTTGCATGCTGTTATAGTTTTGGAGAAAAATGTGTTCATTTCATGTATGCGCAAAATGCCTTTGAAAATGGCTTTAAAATGGATTTGGAGCATGGAGACGATTATCTCGGGATTGAAAGATAACCAAACAAAACTTTTAGTGGATTTCTACTTATTTTATTAAATATCATCTCCACCAAACAGGACAAGCTTGCATCTGTTATAGTTTTGGAGAAAAATGTGTTCATTTCATGTATGCGCGAAATGCCTTAAAAATGGCTTTAAAATGGATTTGGAGCATGGAGACGATTATCTCGGGATTGCAAGATAACCAAACAAAACTTTTAGTGGATTTCTACTTATTTTATTAAATATCATCTCCACCAAACAGGACAAGCTTGCATCTGTTATAGTTTTGGAGAAAATGTGTTCATTTCATGTATGCGCGAAATGCCTTAAAATGGCTTTAAAATGGATTTGGAGCATGGAGACGATTATCTCGGGATTGCAAGATAACCAAACAAAACTTTTAGTGGATTTCTACTTATTTTATTAAATATCATCTCCACCAAACAGGACAAGCTTGCATCTGTTATAGTTTTGGAGAAAAATGTGTTCATTTCATGTATGCGCGAAATGCCTTAAAAATGGCTTTAAAATGGATTTGGAGCATGGAGACGATTATCTCGGGATTGCAAGATAACCAAACAAAACTTTTAGTGGATTTCTACTTATTTTATTAAATATCATCTCCACCAAACAGGACAAGCTTGCATCTGTTATAGTTTTGGAGAAAAATGTGTTCATTTCATGTATGCGCGAAATGCCTTAAAAATGGCTTTAAAATGGATTTGGAGCATGGAGACGATTATCTCGGGATTGCAAGATAACCAAACAAAACTTTTAGTGGATTTCTACTTATTTTATTAAATATCATCTCCACCAAACAGGACAAGCTTGCATCTGTTATAGTTTTGGAGAAAAATGTGTTCATTTCATGTATGCGCGAAATGCCTTAAAAATGGCTTTAAAATGGATTTGGAGCATGGAGACGATTATCTCGGGATTGCAAGATAACCAAACAAAACTTTTAGTGGATTTCTACTTATTTTATTAAATATCATCTCCACCAAACAGGACAAGCTTGCATCTGTTATAGTTTTGGAGAAAAATGTGTTCATTTCATGTATGCGCGAAATGCCTTAAAAATGGCTTTAAAATGGATTTGGAGCATGGAGACGATTATCTCGGATTGCAAGATAACCAAACAAAACTTTAGTGGATTTCTACTTATTTTATTAAATATCATCTCCACCAAACAGGACAAGCTTGCATCTGTTATAGTTTTGGAGAAAAATGTGTTCATTTCATGTATGCGCGAAATGCCTTAAAAATGGCTTTAAAATGGATTTGGAGCATGGAGACGATTATCTCGGGATTGCAAGATAACCAAACAAAACTTTTAGTGGATTTCTACTTATTTTATTAAATATCATCTCCACCAAACAGGACAAGCTTGCATCTGTTATAGTTTTGGAGAAAAATGTGTTCATTTCATGTATGCGCGAAATGCCTTAAAAATGGCTTTAAAATGGATTTGGAGCATGGAGACGATTATCTCGGGATTGCAAGATAACCAAACAAAACTTTTAGTGGATTTCTACTTATTTTATTAAATATCATCTCCACCAAACAGGACAAGCTTGCATCTGTTATAGTTTTGGAGAAAAATGTGTTCATTTCATGTATGCGCGAAATGCCTTAAAAATGGCTTTAAAATGGATTTGGAGCATGGAGACGATTATCTCGGGATTGCAAGATAACCAAACAAAACTTTTAGTGGATTTCTACTTATTTTATTAAATATCATCTCCACCAAACAGGACAAGCTTGCATCTGTTATAGTTTTGGAGAAAAATGTGTTCATTTCATGTATGCGCGAAATGCCTTAAAAATGGCTTTAAAATGGATTTGGAGCATGGAGACGATTATCTCGGGATTGCAAGATAACCAAACAAAACTTTTAGTGGATTTCTACTTATTTTATTAAATATCATCTCCACCAAACAGGACAAGCTTGCATCTGTTATAGTTTTGGAGAAAAATGTGTTCATTTCATGTATGCGCGAAATGCCTTAAAAATGGCTTTAAAATGGATTTGGAGCATGGAGACGATTATCTCGGGATTGCAAGATAACCAAACAAAACTTTTAGTGGATTCTACTTATTTTATTAAATATCATCTCCACCAAACAGGACAAGCTTGCATCTGTTATAGTTTTGGAGAAAAATGTGTTCATTTCATGTATGCGCGAAATGCCTTAAAAATGGCTTTAAATGGATTTGGAGCATGGAGACGATTATCTCGGGATTGCAAGATAACCAAACAAAACTTTTAGTGGATTTCTACTTATTTTATTAAATATCATCTCCACCAAACAGGACAAGCTTGGCATCTGTTATAGTTTTGGAGAAAAATGTGTTCATTTCATGTATGCGCGAAATGCCTTAAAAATGGCTTTAAAATGGATTTGGAGCATGGAGACGATTATCTCGGGATTGCAAGATAACCAAACAAAACTTTTAGTGGATTTCTACTTATTTTATTAAATATCATCTCCACCAAACAGGACAAGCTTGCATCTGTTATAGTTTTGGAGAAAAATGTGTTCATTTCATGTATGCGCGAAATGCCTTAAAAATGGCTTTAAAATGGATTTGGAGCATGGAGACGATTATCTCGGGATTGCAAGATAACCAAACAAAACTTTTAGTGGATTTCTACTTATTTTATTAAATATCATCTCCACCAAACAGGACAAGCTTGCATCTGTTATAGTTTTGGAGAAAAATGTGTTCATTTCATGTATGCGCGAAATGCCTTAAAAATGGCTTTAAATGGATTTGGAGCATGGAGACGATTATCTCGGGATTGCAAGATAACCAAACAAAAACTTTTAGTGGATTTCTACTTATTTTATTAAATATCATCTCCACCAACAGGACAAGCTTGCATCTGTTATAGTTTTGGAGAAAAATGTGTTCATTTTCATGTATGCGCGAAATGCCTTAAAAATGGCTTTAAAATGGATTTGGAGCATGGAGACGATTATCTCGGGATTGCAAGATAACCAAACAAAACATTTAGTGGATTTCTACTTATTTTATTAAATATCATCTCCACCAAACAGGACAAGCTTGCATCTGTTATAGTTTTGGAGAAAAATGTGTTCATTTCATGTATGCGCGAAATGCCTTAAAAATGGCTTTAAAATGGATTTGGAGCATGGAGACGATTATCTCGGGATTGCAAGATAACCAAACAAAACTTTAGTGGGATTTCTACTTATTTTATTAAATATCATCTCCACCAAACAGGACAAGCTTGCATCTGTTATAGTTTTGGAGAAAAATGTGTTCATTTTCATGTATGCGCGAAATGCCTTAAAAATGGCTTTAAAATGGATTTGGAGCATGGGAGACGATTATCTCGGATTGCAAGATAACCAAACAAAACTTTTAGTGGATTTCTACTTATTTTATTAAATATCATCTCCACCAAACAGGACAAGCTTGCATCTGTTATAGTTTTGGAGAAAAATGTGTTCATTTCATGTATGCGCGAAATGCCTTAAAAATGGCTTTAAAATGGATTTGGAGCATGGGAGACGATTATCTCGGGATTGCAAGATAACAAACAAAACTTTTAGTGGATTTCTACTTATTTTATTAAATATCATCTCCACCAAACAGGACAAGCTTGCATCTGTTATAGTTTTGGAGAAAAATGTGTTCATTTCATGTATGCGCGAAATGCCTTAAAAATGGCTTTAAAATGGATTTGGAGCATGGAGACGATTATCTCGGGATTGCAAGATAACCAAACAAAACTTTTAGTGGATTTCTACTTATTTATTAAATATCATCTCCACCAAACAGGACAAGCTTGCATCTGTTATAGTTTTGGAGAAAAATGTGTTCATTTCATGTATGCGCGAAATGCCTTAAAAATGGCTTTAAAATGGATTTGGAGCATGGAGACGATTATCTCGGGATTGCAAGATAACCAAACAAAACTTTTAGTGGATTTCTACTTATTTTATTAAATATCATCTCCACCAAACAGGACAAGCTTGCATCTGTTATAGTTTTGGAGAAAAATGTGTTCATTTCATGTATGCGCGAAATGCCTTAAAAATGGCTTTAAAATGGATTTGGAGCATGGAGACGATTATCTCGGGATTGCAAGATAACCAAACAAAACTTTTAGTGGATTTCTACTTATTTTATTAAATATCATCTCCACCAAACAGGACAAGCTTGCATCTGTTATAGTTTTTGGAGAAAAATGTGTTCATTTCATGTATGCGCGAAATGCCTTAAAAATGGCTTTAAAATGGATTTGGAGCATGGAGACGATTATCTCGGGATTGCAAGATAACCAAACAAAACTTTTAGTGGATTTCTACTTATTTTATTAAATATCATCTCCACCAAACAGGACAAGCTTGCATCTGTTATAGTTTTGGAGAAAAATGTGTTCATTTCATGTATGCGCGAAATGCCTTAAAAATGGCTTTAAAATGGATTTGGAGCATGGAGACGATTATCTCGGGATTGCAAGATAACCAAACAAAACTTTTAGTGGATTTCTACTTATTTTATTAAATATCATCTCCACCAAACAGGACAAGCTTGCATCTGTTATAGTTTTGGAGAAAAATGTGTTCATTTCATGTATGCGCGAAATGCCTTAAAAATGGCTTTAAAATGGATTTGGAGCATGGAGACGATTATCTCGGGATTGCAAGATAACCAAACAAAACTTTTAGTGGATTTCTACTTATTTTATTAAATATCATCTCCACCAAACAGGACAAGCTTGCATCTGTTATAGTTTTGGAGAAAAATGTGTTCATTTCATGTATGCGCGAAATGCCTTAAAAATGGCTTTAAAATGGATTTGGAGCATGGAGACGATTATCTCGGGATTGCAAGATAACCAAACAAAACTTTTAGTGGATTTCTACTTATTTTATTAAATATCATCTCCACCAAACAGGACAAGCTTGCATCTGTTATAGTTTTGGAGAAAAATGTGTTCATTTCATGTATGCGCGAAATGCCTTAAAAATGGCTTTAAAATGGATTTGGAGCATGGAGACGATTATCTCGGATTGCAAGATAACCAAACAAAACTTTTAGTGGATTTCTACTTATTTTATTAAATATCATCTCCACCAAACAGGACAAGCTTGCATCTGTTTATAGTTTTGGAAAAAAATGTGTTCAATTTCATGTATGCGCGAAATGCCTTAAAAATGGCTTTAAAATGGATTTGGAGCATGGAGACGATTATTCTCGGGATTGCAAGATAACCAAACAAAACTTTTAGTGGATTTCTACTTATTTTATTAAATATCATCTCCACCAAACAGGACAAGCTTGCATCTGTTATAGTTTTGAGAAAAATGTGTTCATTTCATGTATGCGCGAAATGCCTTAAAAATGGCTTTAAAATGGATTTGGAGCATGGAGACGATTATCTCGGGATTGCAAGATAACCAAAACAAAACTTTTAGTGGATTTCTACTTAATTTTATTAAATATCATCTCCACCAAACAGGACAAGCTTGCATCTGTTATAGTTTTGGAGAAAAATGTGTTCATTTCATGTATGCGCGAAATGCCTTAAAAATGGCTTTAAAATGGATTTGGAGCATGGAGACGATTATCTCGGGATTGCAAGATAACCAAACAAAACTTTTAGTGGATTTCTACTTATTTTATTAAATATCATCTCACCAAACAGGACAAGCTTGCATCTGTTATAGTTTTGGAGAAAAAATGTGTTCATTTCATGTATGCGCGAAATGCCTTAAAAATGGCTTTTAAAATGGATTTGGGAGCATGGAGACGATTATCTCGGGATTGCAAGATAACCAAACAAAACTTTTAGTGGATTTCTACTTATTTTATTAAATATCATCTCCACCAAACAGGACAAGCTTGCATCTGTTATAGTTTTGGAGAAAAATGTGTTCATTTCATGTATGCGCGAAATGCCTTAAAAATGGCTTTTAAATGGATTTGGAGCATGGAGACGATTATCTCGGGATTGCAAGATAACCAAACAAAACTTTTAGTGGATTTCTACTTATTTTATTAAATATCATCTCCACCAAACAGGACAAGCTTGCATCTGTTATAGTTTTGGAAGAAAAATGTGTTCATTTCATGTATGCGCGAAATGCCTTAAAAATGGCTTTAAAATGGATTTGAGCATGGAGACGATTATCTCGGGATTGCAAGATAACCAAACAAAACTTTTAGTGGATTTCTACTTATTTTATTAAATATCATCCTCCACCCAAACAGGACAAGCTTGCATCTGTTATAGTTTTGGAGAAAAATGTGTTCATTTCATGTATGCGCGAAATGCCTTAAAAATGGCTTTAAAATGGATTTGGAGCATGGAGACGATTATCTCGGGATTGCAAGATAACCAAACAAAACTTTTAGTGGATTTCTACTTATTTTATTAAATATCATCTCCACCAAACAGGACAAGCTTGCATCTGTTATAGTTTTGGAGAAAAATGTGTTCATTTCATGTATGCGCCGAAATGCCTTAAAAATGGCTTTAAAATGGATTAGGAGCATGGAGACGATCTATCTCGGGATTGCAAGATAACCAAACAAAACTTTTAGTGGATTTCTACTTATTTTATTAAAATATCATCTCCACAAACAGGACAGATGCAT